>NW_026876836.1:0-20881 GCF_032173495.1 Musca vetustissima | reverse complement strand
TCAACTGAATTCGCTCAAATTTGGTATATTGAGTTCTTATTGGGTAGCAAATCTTTCCACTGAAAATTATAAATATGTGTCCATATTTTCGGATAGCCCCCATATAAGGGTACCCCCAATTTTGAGGTATTTTGGGGGGTTTGATCGCATTTTTCGACCGAATTCGCTGAAATTCGGTACTTTGAGTTCTTATTGGGTAGCAAATCTCTATACGAAAAATTATAAATATAGGTCAATTTTTTCCGGTAGCCCCCATATAAGGGTACCCCCAATTTTCGGTATTTTAAGGATCTTGAGCGCGGTTTTCAACCAAATTCGCTGAAATTTGGTACATTTGGTTTTTATAGGGTACCAAATTTCCCCACTAAAAATTATAAATATAGGTCCACTTTTTCCGGTAGCCCCCATATAAGGGTACCCCCAAATTTTCGCTATTTTGAAGTTCTTGAGCACGTTTTTCGACCGAATTCCCTGAAATTTGGTATTCGTATATGGTAACAAATTCCCCTACAAAAAATTATTAATATGTACCCCCTTTTGGGGTAGTCCCTATATAACCCCCTTTTTTATATTAAAATAGTTATGCAATCTGTTCCGCGTTTTGGGGTGGTTCTAAGACTCTGTTGTAATCATATCACCTGCGGAGGATATCGAGATTAAAAACTAGAACGTAAGGTTCAATAATGAACTATATATGAACTATAACCCGTATTTAGACCTAGCCCCTGTGTGGGAGGTACCAGAAGGAGTGGACCGATATTCCCCATCTTCAAACTTGAAGTAAGTTTGGAAGAAATTATAAGATGGCCAAAGTTTGGATGAAATCAAAATTTTCTGAAACAAATTTGGTCCAAAGAAACATGGGGTCTAGAACCATTTTAACCGTGTAAAAGTGTATACACCCTCATTATCCATTAAAAATTTCTGAAATTTGTTTTATAGTTTACATTGTGTTTTACATAACTGGTATGTGGAAATGTCGATATATGTTCACTTTTTTATTTTCCCTATATGTTCATTTTAAGTACCTGTCAGTATATCTATGGTGGAGGGTATCCAAAGTTCGGCCCGGCTGAACTTAACGCTTTTAATTGCAATTTGTTCCGCGTTTTGGGTTTGGTTTTAAGACTCTGTTGTAATCATATCACCTGCGGAGGATATCGAGATAAAAAACTAGAACGTAAGGTTCGATAATGAACTATATATAAACTATAGCCCGTATTTAGACCTAGCCCCTGTGTGGGAGGTACCAGAAGGAGTGGACCGATATTCCCCATCTTCAAACTTGAACTAAGTTTGGAAGAAATTATAAGATGGCCAAAGTTTAGATGAAATCAAAATTTTCTGAAACAAATTTGGTCCAAAGAAACATGGGGTTTAGAGCCATTTTAACCGTGTAAAAGTGTATACACCCTCATTATCCATTAAAAATTTCTGAAATTTGTTTTATAGTTTACATTGTGTTTTACATAACTGGTTTTCCCCATATTTTCATTTAAGTACCTGGAGGGTATCCAAAGTTCGGCCCGGCCGAACTTAATGCTTTTTCACTTGTTTATATTAAAATAGTTATCTGATTTGTTACGCGTTTTGAGTTTGGTTCTAATACTCTGTTGTAATCATTTCACCTGCGGAGGATAGCGAGATAAAAAATTAGAACGTAAGGTTCGATAATGAACTATAGCCGCATTTAGACCTAGCCCCTGTGTGGAGGTACCAGAAGAAGTGGACCGATATTCCCCATCTTCGAATTTGAACTAAGTTTGGAAGAAATAATAAGATGGGCAAAGTTTGGATAAAATCTAAATTTTTGCAACGGATTTGGTCCAAAAAAACATGGGATCTAGAACCAATATTTCGATGAGGCACATTTTCAACGTGTTAAAGTGTATACACCGTCATTAGCTGTAAGGCTGAGGGTATAATTATCCATTAAAAATTTCTGAAATTTGTATTATTGTTTACATTATGACATGTTCCCTATATTTTTATTTCTAGTACCTGTCTGTATATCTGTGGTGGAGGGTATCCAAAGTTCGGCCCGGCCGAACTTAACGCTTTTTCACTTGTTATTATTTGGTTTGAAATTATTATGAGTACATAACAAAAGCATGGAAACGGCATGATAGCCAAATACTATAATAACGTTAATGCGTTTTGTTGAAATTAGTGCAGATGTAGCTCCTATATATATTTTCAAATCGGTACAGATTTACATAATTTTGTACGATTCATATATCGAGTACACACTCAAAGTCTGCCCGATTGTAATGAATTTTTGCATAGATTGCAGAATCGCATGTGCATGAATTGATTTTAATTGGTTCAAATAAAGTCAATGATCCATCCCCAAATTGGTGAAGGATGTCAATAGTAAGCCACATCCGACTTCTCTATTTTCCTTACCGGCTGTGTTGGTTATTTTGTAGACGCCGAGTCCGCTTCAACAATCTTTGGATCCTAGGCACCCTCAACCGACTATCCGTAGCTGGTTATTTTAGTCCATCCGCAACTTGTGTGCGCGTCAGATAGCATTCAGCTCGGTTGAAATTTCCATATAACGCGATAGTCTGCGACATTGTTAGAAAGATCAATAACAAAAATGCATTAAGAAATATTTGAAATTTCCATAAATTAATTATTTCAATTAGTTTTTGTGAAACTACATATTTAGTTCTGTATACTGTACAAGTAAGAGCAACATTTTTGCTGTTGTTTCTTGTATATTTTTCTACTTATAACGACAGGTAATAGGATGAACAGAAAAAGGAACACAACAGATGCCACTTATATTTTGTTTTATAAAGAAAGAAAACTTTACGCTGGATATCGTGGCACAGAAGAGCAACCGAGGCAATAACAACACCAAGTAGTTAAAATAAAAGAAGATCAGCCATTTGTTTGCCACGTGAGAGAAATAAATCATCGTTTTCTTTCACATTTTCTTTTTCAAACACACATACACACACCTGACTTTTTCAACATAATTGTTTCAGTTTTTGTTTTCTTAAATTTTTTGGTTTGTTGGTTGCAGAAACAATAAAAACCCAGTAAGGAAAGTAGTAAAGTCGGATTGGGCCACTATGGGTATATTAAACATATGCATCCTAACAGAAATCGCATTCGTGAAGAGCCATTAACATGAAATTGGATGAACTAAAATATGTGATATTTATATATATGTGAACCGAATTATATCAATCCATAATGGAACAAAATATAGAATATTTGGAGCCCAATTAACACGAAGTCGGTCGGATATATATGGGCTATGTCTGTACTTCTAGGTTGTGGAACATTTCATGACAATCTGACAAACATGAGGATTTACTAAAAATCGAACCAAAATATATATGGAAGCTATATTCAAATAAGAACCGATTCCAACGAAACTTGTCACAGGTTAGGTTATATCTTATATATAATATCAGTACGTTTTGTTCTTATCGGCCATATCGAAACCGATTTCAACAAAACTTGACACACGTTAGAATACACTAATTTCAGTACGTTGTCCAAGTTGTTGCACCATTTACATAAAATCGGACGAAAGTATATATGGGAGCTATATTTAAATCTTAACTGATTTCCAGAAAACAACACATAACAACACATAATTCTACACATAGTTCAGTATGGTATGCCAACTTTCGTGCAAATCTAAAGATATATATGGACTTCGGTACGCCATTTACATAAAATCGGACGAATATATACAGTAAAATTCCGATAATTCGTAATGTCAAGGGACCGACGGTTTTATACGAATTAACGAGGTTTTCGAATTAGCGGGTGGAAGAAGGAAAAAATACGAATTAACGAGGTTTTTATTCAATCGTGAGTATACATACATATTTAGGTACGTACTTTTTTTCAAAACAAAACATATTAAAAACAAACTTAATTGACCATGGCCATGTTTTTCTGAAAGTTATGTTGTGCCTTTTCTTAAAGCGATCGAGCCATCCTTCGCTGACTATGAAATTGTGTAAGCCCAATCTAGCGGCAAACGTTCTAGCCTTTTCTCTTATAAGCACTTCTCCAATTGGTATATTCGATTGACGGCTTTGCCAAAACCATGTGACAAGTGATTCCTTAAACTCTACGAATTCACCTGCTTTCTTGCGAGATGCGGTAGCGACTCTCTACATCAATTTATTTTCACTCATTAATGATGTCGAGCTTTATGCGAATAGTGACATCTGAATTAAACTCACTGAACTGCAGAAAAATGTGTATAGCCCGATCGATCAACGTTAAAACAATAAAAGTTAGAGAAAGGCACACACAAAACCAAATTTATTGCCACTTCAGAGCGGAGAATCACTAGTCAGTGGTTAACCGTTAATGTCGTACCATGAGCACAAGAAACTGAGTTTTCCTACAAAAAATGCGCCGCCCGCTACTTTAAAATGCACGAATGAAGAGAAAGAGATAAACAAACCATTTTAAGTTTACGAATTATCGAGGTTTAAGAAGACAAATTACGAATTATAACAGGTATTTAGGCATTACGTTGCAAAAATTTTACGAATTATCGAGGGGACCGAAATGTATGGGATTTTTACGAATTATCGCGGTTTTCCCAAGGGACCGGCATTTTGTTACGAATAAGCGGGGTTTACGAACTAACGGTTGAACCGATTTCAGTTGAATATTTACAAATTGTCATTTTGTAGATCAACCAGGAGTGCTCCTGGGCTTGATATTATATCCTTCACCACTCTGTGGTATAGGGTATTATGGCTTTGTGCATATGTTTGCAACAACAAAAGGAAACGAGATAGAATACACATAGAATCACTTTCGATTTATGAATTGTAAACAAAGTACAGGCCACATTTATGAAGCTAATTTCATGAAATTTGGCACATCTCATTTATTGGCCCAGCAACGAACGAAAAATTGGTTGAAATCGGTTCAGATATATTTTCCCACAAATATATTTTCTTCCTAATGTTTTAATCATTGTGGATAAACTTGTACTTAGCCAGTAGTAACCAGGATAGTCAAATTCTGAATATCTATTGGGTTAATTTGGCGACGCTGACGAAAAGATAACCACCAGTCGGTCAGCCCAAATAACACATATGACTATACTATTTTGCTCATATGCTTCTCTTAAATTAATATTTTTGTTAATTCGAAATTAAGTCATTGATGTATCATTCAACATAAAATAATAGCTAAATATACCTCTGTCCTAACGCAAGCGATTTCAAAGATAATTAATTAAAATCATTTATTAAGATTTTCGGTAGTCAATGACATCATTGGCCCATACCAATGCGGCTTCAGACCTGGCAAATCCACCATTGACCAGATCTTCACTCTGCGCCAAATCCTGGCGCGAAACACACATCGACACATACCACCCACGAAAAACACATCGACACATACCACCTATTTGTTGACTATAAAGCCGCATTCGACAGCCCTATCCGTTCAGAGGTGTTTAAAGCCATGTCTACGTTCGGCATTCCTGCAAAATTAATACGGCTATGCAGGATAACTTTAAGTGGCACAAGATCAGCAGTTAAAGTAGGAAAGGACCTATCGGAGCCCTTCAATACCGATCGAGGATTCAGACAAGGTGACAGTTTGTCGTGTGATCTTTTTAACATTCTACTGGAAAAGGTCATACGAGACGCAAAGGTGAACAGAAATGGCACTCTGTACACCAAACAACACAACGGTAACAGCCACCTTTGAACAAATTGAAAAGGAGTCTGCCAAAGTGGGTCTGGCAGTAAACGGCGAGAAGACCAAGCTGATGGTATCAACGCGCAAGACGTCCAGTAGACTCGGACCAACTTGAGAACTACAGCTTCGAGGTAGTTAAATACTTTATATACCTTGGTACCGCCATAAATAAAACAAATTACATCAGTTTTGAAATTCGGAGAAGGATTGTAATGGCCAACCGATGCTACTATGGTCTGAGCAAACAACTCAAAAGCAAGGCCACCTCCCGCCAGACCAAACTCACACTTTACAAGACGCTTATACTACCCGTGCTATTATATGGATCAGAAGCATGGGTACTTGAGCAAGCAGATGAGGCAGCTCTTGGGGCGTTTGAAAGAAAAATTCCCCGAGTGATTTACGGGCCGATCTGCGTCGACGGTGAATATCGGCGTCGAATGGACCACGAGCTTTACCATTTATACGCCGACATCGACATAGTCAGTAGTATTGAGCGGCAGCGACTACGGTGGCTAGGACATGTTGTGCGTATGAGTGAGAATGCCCCAGCTCAAAAGGCATATAAAAACGAGCCTACTGATGGTTCCCGTAGAAGGGGAAGGCCACGAATTAGATGGAAAGACCAGTAGAAAACAAAATATTGGAACGTGGTCTTCCTAATTGGTGGATATGCGCACAAGACCGACGCGCTTGGAAATCTTTTTTAAGCTCGGCTTATGGAACAACCGTTCAGTAACAAGCCAGCTAAGTAAGTAAGGTAGTCGACAGTAATCTCTGGTTTATTGATGATTTAGAAATGAAAATCTTAAAAAGACTCTTTGTTAAAAAAAGATTTAATTCATAACCATTAAATTAATTATTTTATTTCTATTTCTTGCATCAAATATTCTGATTGTCACTTTGTAAGTTAGCATACGTATTCGAAGATAAAACCAGTGGCGGAGCAGTATAGTCGGATGGGGCCGACCTAAACAACTACCACCGAGTTCCGTCCGGGTAATATATTTCCACTCTGACTGATTCGAGGCCAACAGCTCCTCTGTGGCATATTTACGAAACCCGTTTTGTCGGAATTAAAAATTACACCATAGGATTTAAATTTTTTATTTGAAACAAAAAAGTTTTAGGTTTATTGGAGCGGTTAAATTATGATCTTTTGTTGGTCATTCGATTTTGTGGTCCGTCTGTTGATGTTAAATTGTAAACAGAGTACTGTTTGCATTTATAATAAGGTCCTTTAAACATTTATAGATGATTTGAATATATTTTACTACAAAATTAAAATAATTGGTACTAAAAATCAAATAATATGCGCAATTGCACCAGATATACACCAATTTCGGGAAAAACTAGATTTTACTTCATATTACTTAATGTCGTATACTTTGAGTCAGCTTAAAAGAAAAAAAAAAACCAGCAAAAGACGAAATCTCATTACCCCTTTTGTATATTTGTCCTCTACTAATATTGCAAAAGCCTACCATGAATCGCAAGGGATGAAAAAGGAAGTCTACAAGTTATAATAACTTCTCCATACACAAATTAAATATTATTATGTATTGACAAGATTATATAATAACTAAGTAAAGTTGCACTCCTTGTATCTGTTAAAAATGCTAACAGAATTAAATCTGGAGCTAATTCACATTATTTAAATACAATTAATAAAATTATATAGCTCCCGATTAAGACGAACTTTTGAAAATGCGTCCAAAACTTTAAAACTGCTGGCAGCAGGGTTTAACCCTTGTATGGGGGATATGTGTGACAGCCTTCAAGAACCAATATAACAACATCGGTGGAAAAGTACGACTATGATATGAGAGCCGTTATAAGGGAACTATACCAAAACGTAAGCCAATATTTATAATGTTTGGTAGGAAAATTTAACACGCCACGATTGAAAAACGTGCCTAACCCCCCATACCAAACAATGAGATGTACCATTATGTTGGGGGCTATACGGAAACTGGGGCCAGCTGAATATGTTAAAAATAATAAAAATACCAAATAGGGGTGCCTATCCCAAATTAGAAACGATATATCTCATTTTCAGTACAAAACATCATAGGAATAGTGACATTATATGCATGCGCAAACTGTCTAACCTATCTTTTTAAAAATGCGAGCTCTATAATAATCTCAACAGAAAGATATAGCTACATCGACATAGAATTTTATCGTTTTCTGCAGGACTTACATAGTACATTTATTAGTGTGCTGATCAATATAAAACGAAGGCATCGTACGTATAAAAATAAGTTATATACATAGCATTAACAATTTAAAATATCAGAATTTATATTACATATTAACAATTTAATTATGTCTCTTTGTTGAATGTGAATATAATGTATAATCATATATTCTGGTAACTTGGGCATCATTATGTGGAACATCAAATCCCAGTGCAAAAACCATAAATTGTATTTAACAAATGTTGCATCTCAATTTGTGTTGTGTGCGTTTCAAAGTACTTTAAAACGTAGTCTATCAAATTTAGCATTATAAAAGTATACGAATATATAACTTTGAATTGCATTTTCTTGAAATAATAATATTTGGTAATAATTTGATTTAAAAACAAGCTAACATAACTAGCACAAGATAAAATAAAGCACAAACAAACTATCAAAATTAAACAATATAATTGGTATCCCAATTGAGATTGCAATTTTCGTACGAAAGAAAGAAAAATATAAAATTTGTCAAACTCAAAATAAACTGCTATAATAAAATATACAGTTTGTTATTAAGAATCAAGATGTGAACCACAGTCATGGTAACCGATTCACCTTTTCGTAAATTGCAACGTTTCTGTTTTCTTAGTGGCCATTGGCCATTTTGTAGGTTTAGCATTATCAAATTGGATAAAAGCTAAGTTAAGTTTTTATGAGGTCACAAATATCCACAAAGAGACTACATGAAACTGTTCGATAGGAAATGTGCAAACCTTCATTTTCACCATAGTGTGGTAAATAGTATAATTTATTTGTGTATTGGTCTGTAACATTCAGAAAGTAACAATAAAGACCAATAGTTCAAGGAAAAATTAAAAATTCTTCAATATCATAACAAGAAAAGTAATACCATCTACTCTTTGGTATGCTACAGTACAGCGGGCTGTCTAAAATTTACCTCGATTTTAGAAATGATTGTTATTTGTTGCACGAATATATAGAATGGTGATATATACATCTGCATTTATTTTACAAAATCCAATACTCGTTATTCTAGGTTGGATTTAGTACGTGTCCTTCCCAATCGAAAATATATATGGGAGCTATATCTAAATCTGAACCGATAAAAAAAAAAGAAAAAAACTTCACGTGCGTCATACTGTCCCAATTTCAATGCCTTGCACAAAGTTTTGTCAGTTTGGTGCACCATTTACATAAACTCGAACGAAACTATATATGAGCTATATCTAAATCTGAACCAATTTTCTCCAATTTAAATAGTGTCAAATGTGGCCAAATATGTGACCTGTACCAAATTTCATCCAATTCGGATCATAAATGCGACCTGCACTTTGCTCTCAAAAATACAGGGACTGACGGAAATGCATAAATCGACTCAGAAGGTCATTCTATGAATATTCTCAAAAGGAACCATGGGTCTATCTTGATTCCCTTTTTCTGTTACAAACATATGCACAATGACAATACCCCGTACCACAGTGTGGTTAAAGGTATACAGAAAGGATAACAAATGTCGGATTCAGCTATTGCAGAGCACTATATCAATTATATTTTCTTGATTAGCGTAATATTAGTTAGGCAGTTTAGGCATAGCTCCCATATAAGGATACCCCCAAATTTTCGGTATTTTGGGGGTTTTCAACTGAATTCGCGAAAATTTGTTATATTGGGTTATTAAATTTTATATAGAGTCGTCTTTTGTCTGCTGGCAAGCCAAGTTCGACGAATTCTACTCCAAAGAATAGAATTCTAAGACGATTTTGCCATCTGTTGTAATCATTCCGCCTTCTAAGGATATCCTGATAAAAAAAAAAAAACTCGAACCTGACGATGATGAAACTTATCGGCTACCATTGAAATAACCAGAAAGGAAAGTAGTAAAGTCGGACGGGGCCGACTATATGATACCCTTCACCACTATGGGTATATTAAACAGGACTATTAGCATGAAATTGGATGAAATAAAATATGTGATATTTATCTAAATGTGAATCTACGTAGATATATCCATAAAGTATGTAAATCGACTTCAAACAAATATAAATGGGTCATCCGTTGGGCTATGTCTGTACTTCTAGAAAACGCAACTACATAATTCTATGCTCAATTTTGTACGTTGTGCAAAATTTGATGTCAAACTGACTAACATGAGGAGTTTGATGCCCAATTTACTTGAAATCGGGCGAAAATATATATGGAAGCTCTTTCCAAATATTAAGCGATTTCAAACAAACTTGTCACAGGATAGGTTATACTAATATCAGAACGTTTTGTTCCTATTGGTTCTTGGTGCGTCAATTACTTAAAATCAATCTATAATAAAAGGGAGCTATATCTAAATCTGGACCGATTTTCACGAAACAACGCAGACATCACTCTAGGCTCAATTCAGTACGTTATGCCAAATTTTGTGCAAAACGAAAGATATATAGGGACTTTGGTGCAACATTTACATGAAATCGGACGAAACTATATGTAGGAGCTATATAGAAATCTGGATTGATTTTCTCGAAACTTGACAGACATCACTCTAGGCTCAATTCAGTACGTTATGCAAAATTTGGTGCAAATCGAAGGATAAATAGGGACTTTGGTGCACCATTTACATGAAATCGGACGAAACTATATATGGGAGCTATATGTAAATCTTGACCTATTTTCACGAAACTTGGCAGACATCATTCTAGACTCAAATTAGTACGTTATGCCAAATTTCGTGCAAATCGAAGGATATATAGGGACTTTAGTGCACCATTTACATGAAATCGGACGAAACTATATATGGGAGCTATATGTAAATCTTGACCTATTTTCATGAAACTTGGCAGACATCATTCTAGGCCTAAATGATTAGGCTGTACCAAATTTCGTGCAAATCAAAAGATATATAGGGACTTTGGGGCACCATTTACATGAAATCGGACGAAACTATATATGGAAGATATATCTAAATCAGGACCGATTTTCATGAAACTTGGCAGACATCATTCTGGGATCAATTAATTACGTCATGCCACATTTCGTGCAAATCGAAGGATATATAGGGACTTTGGTGCACCATTTACATGTAATCGGACGAAACTATATATGGGAGCTATAGATAAATCTGGACCGATTTTCTCGAAACTTGGCAGAAATCACTCTAGGCTTAATTCAGTACGTTATGCCAAATTTCGTGCAAATTGAAAGATATATAGGGACTTTGGGGCACCATTTAGATGAAATCGGACGAAACTATATATGGGAGCTATATCTAAATCTGGACCGATTTTCTCGAAACTTGGCAGACATCACTCTAGGCTTAATTCAGTACGTTATGCCAAATTTCGTGCAAATCAAAAGATATATAGGGACTTTGGGGCACCATTTATATGAAATCGGACGAAACTATATATGGGAGCTATATCTAAATCTGGACCGATTTTTTCGAAACTTGGCAGACATCATTCTGGTATCAATTAAGTACGTTATGCCAAATTTCGTGCAAATCGAAGGATATATAGGGACTTTGGTGCACCATTTACATGTAATCGGACGAAACTATATATGGGAGCTATATCTAAATCTGGACCGATTTTCTCGAAACTTGGCAGACATCATTCTTGGTTTACTTCAGTACGTTATGCCAAATTTCGTGCAAATTGAAAGATATATAGGAACTTTGGGGCACCATTTAGATGAAATCGGACGAAACTATATATGGGAGCTATATCTAAATCTGGACCGATTTTCTCGAAACTTGGCAGACATCACTCTAGGCTTAATTCAGTACGTTATGCCAAATTTCGTGCAAATCAAAAGATATATAGGGACTTTGGGGCACCATTTACATGAAATCGGACGAAACTATATATGGGAGCTATATCTAAATCTGGACCGAATTTCACGAAACTTGGCAGACATAATTATAGGCCTAAATGATTAGCCTGCACCAAATTTCGTGCAAATCGAAAGATATATAGGGACCATTTACATTAAATCGGTTAAATATATATATGGGAGCTATATCTAAATCTGAACCGATTTTTCCCAATTTCAATAGGGTTCGTCCTTGGGCCGAATAAGTGACCTATGCATAAATCGACTTAGAAAGTGATTCTATGCATATTCTCAAAAGGAACCATGGGTATATCTCGATTATTTTTGCCTGTTACAAACATATGCACAAAGACATAATACCCTGTACCACAGTGTGGTGAAGGGTATAAAAAATTAAAATATTGGGTTCGAAATTTATTATATACGATAACCACAAATAGTCGCTAATTCTAGCTATGTAATCAATACTTGTCCCCTCCGGGCATAACATCTTATAACTTTGCACTCTGAATTGCAGTAGTTTTTCCATTTGAAATTGCTAAAATTTGTATTTGGTGTATATAACGGTTTACATAAATCGGTTTCTAGAATTATCGGTATAGGCCAGGAACATGTATTCGAAACATTCCTTACACAGTTTTTAAATTTGTCACCAAACGAAAATCAATTGCAAACGAAAACCAGTGAGGAAAGTAGTAAAATCGGACGGGGCCGACTATATAATACCCTTCACCACTATGGGTATATTAAACATATGCATCCTAACAGAAATCGCATTTGTGAAGGACCTTTAACATGAAATTGGATGAATTAAAATATGTGATATTTATCTATATGTGAACCGACTTCGATCAATCCATAATGGGACAAAATATTGAATATTGCAAATTTTGGAGCCCAATCAACACGACTTCGGTCGGAAATATATGGGCTATGTCTGTACTTCTACTAAACACAATTATATCATTCTATGCTCAATTTCCAATGAAACTTTTGTTTCTATCGTCCATATCTAAACTGATTTCAACAAAAATTGACACACGTTAGATTACAATAAATTCAGTACGTTGTGCAAATTGTTGTGGCAATCGGCCACCATTTACTTAAACTATGGGAGCTATATCTAAATCAGAACCGATTTCAACAAATCTGCGCATACTTTAATCTATATCTAATTCAGTAGGCTGTCCAAAATTGTGTCTCAATAAATTTTTTTCAAATATTGGGTGTTTGGTGCCCCATTTACGTTAAAACGGAGTAAAATATATTTAAGAGCCATATCTAAAGCTTAAACGATTTCCAGCACACTTAAATCGGAACCGATTTCCAGCAAACTTAACACACAACATTCCAGACATAATTCAGTACGCTGTGCCAAAGTTAGTGCAAATCGGAAGATATATAGAGACTTAGGTGCACCATTTACCCTAAATCGGACGAAAATATATATGCGAGCTATATCTAAATCTGAACCGATTCCCGATTTCAATAGGGTTCGTCCTTGGGTCAAATAGATAAGCTGTATCAAATTTCATCCTATTCGGACCATAAATGCGATCTGAACATTGTTTGCGGAGGCAATAAAAGAAATAAAACCAAAAGAAAATAAAACGAAAAAATTTTAGTTTTTTCAAATAAAATATAAATTAAATTCTTTATTGAATATTGTTTGGATAAACAATATTTTACCTTTTATAATAATAGGTTGAAAAGTGGACGAATATCCAATATGGCTGTGCTGCGGACGAAAATCCAAAAAACAAGTGATCGCTTGTTGTTGCAAAGTGGCGCGCCTGTTTGTTTATTAGTTAGAATTTGACATCAGTCACTTTGTGCGAAAGCACAAAGTTGTATTTTTGCTATTGATGTACAAATTCTAACGACAGGAAAATTTAAACTTAGTTTTAAAATATGGGAAGTAATTCTTAATTAAACAACATTGTTTACAATTTACCATGGACAGACAGACGGACATGCATAAATCGAATCAGAAAGTGATTCTATGTAAATTCTCAAAAGGAGCAATGTGTCTATCTCGTTTTCTTTTGCTGTTACAAACATATGCACAAAGACATAAAGGGTATAAAAAATAAAAAAAGTCAAAATCGCCGTTTATTGCAATATCTACTAAAAAGGACAATTGTGGACTTTAACTACAATTTACCGTTAGTTACATATTTAATTTTTTGCACCTAGGTGTTTTGTTATGCAATGTACCTTAAAAGACTTATCGAGGCTCAGTCAACCAAAAGTTTATATATTTTATAAATATTTTGTTGAGCATTCATTCATTGGCATGATGGAACTTTTCATCACTATGCAAAGCAGGAATAAAACCTTAGATGGGAAAAACTTTCATAGGTCAAAGTTCGGAAATATGGCGTTATATTTTATTTGCTGGTGACCTTTTCAGTAATGACGACTGAGGAATTTTGATACCATCCACCCCAACGAGTACTGAATATTACTATTGACATTCCGCTTGCAACACCTCGAAATATTCACCAGAGACCCCACTAAGAATATATATTATTGATTATTGATATACGTATGTACGCCTGCTGGAATCGGAATATTTCAGACAGAGCTCTGAAATTTTGCACATACATTGAAAGTACCTTTAGTGTGTTTGGGATTGCAAAATGGTTTCGGTGTAGCCTCTATATAACGGTACCCCAATATTCGGTATATTGACAATTTTTGACACGTTTTTAAACAAAAGTGTGATATTCACACTTTTTTCAAGTCTATATTGAGAATTTTTGCCATTTCACTATTCACTATGTGCAAGAATTTACCCGTATGTTCCAATGGATTATGGGCTATACAGAATTTTTTCCCAACATTGAGATAACGCATCTATTTGAATTAGCTTAAGAAGTTTGATTTTGTTAGCACTGGGCTTAATATTGGATATGGAATTTAATTTCAAAATTGTGGCGATATTTAGATTTCTGGTGATTACCTTAAGCATATATTTTCTCTATTTCCATTTGTTTTAATTTCCTCTCACGATGGGCTTCATGAATATTTTGCAGTAACGACTGTTTTATTCACCTATTTTAAAATACATTGATAAACAATATTTTGGAATGGTATCTCTATGAAAATAAATTGTCAAACAAATTGTAAACAGATACATATGGGAAATTACAAAAATCTTTTAAATTCCTTGAAGCTGAGGTTTGCAAGGTTATAACTCGCGAAATATGAACATATTGCATATAATTTAAATTCATTTCTATAAAATGAAGTGTTCTTGTCAAAATCTTAAAATATTGGTAATAAATAATAAGTTGCGTGGAAGCTGTGATGGTGGTAATGTAAAAAAATGGGTGAAAATGTTTTGAAGCCAACGAGTTTTTTTGTGTTCCTTCCTGATTTGTGGCTAAACTACACAACGCACGCACATGTGATCAGTGACTAAGTTGCAGAATACCCCATGGACAATAAGTTCCTAATGTATGATTTTTCGATATAATCACTGCATCCACCCGAAATGGATGATGACATTTTGAAGCCGGATTTTCGGTGTTTTTTGAATTTTTCTTATAATTAGGATGCGCATCCAGATAATGGACTAAACTAATTAAAGGATTGTAGAACTTGTGATTTTGCTTCGTTTAGTGTATATCTCATGAATATGCTCACCGCAGCTTCTTTGCAATTGGGTTCCAAAGACGAAAATTTGGTGCGTAAATTTTCATGAAAAACATATTTGTTGAGTCTAAAATTAAGATAGTCCTTTCAAATTCCGTGGAACCCCGCGTGATTTTAGTTTTTTTACGTGCCGGATCTAATGAGCCCATCCATATTCAATTCCGCCCAATAAAACGGCGGATATAGGTACCTTGAATGTGGGAAAAACTGCAAAAACTTATTTTGACAAATTCGGGTATATAATCGCGTTTTTTCTTCGAATTGATTTCACAACATTCATTCTTGTGTTAACATATTCGCGAATCTGTGTGAAAATAGGTAAAAAATATATCAATACGCGAATAATATGCGTATTTTATCCAAAATTGATTGTGGTGGCACATCCGCGGTTCTTAACCGATCCTTTTAAAATAGGTGTCCTTTTGCGTATTTTCATAGGAGATTACTGAAATCGGATGCGCATAAAAATCGTATGCACGTTGCGTGATTTTTAGCCATTTTTAGGGTTTTTGCATAGTAAAGTGCATCGAGCGGCACACTTTGACCGCTAAATTAAACATCCAAAAATTCATAATTGTTAAAAGAGATTGATTCGGTTTATACGAAAACCGCATGCGCATCAACTGATTTCAACTAATATGCGAATTGCATGCTTTTAAATATTTGTAATTTGCATGTATTGTAACTGCAATATATTTAGTCATTTTTACAGTCGAAACTGTTATCAGATGAATATACCGATATTTAACAATCATCTAAAAAATTTGAAGAAAAAAGCGTCGCATATTTTAGAAGATTAAGGCAAAACGGTATTCCCTTAACCAAACTAAAAAAATCGAAAATTCAAAAAACATTTCGATTTAATTAAAAAATTAATTTATTTTATTTTCAGATATCTTCATGCTTCTATTTGTTTTTCGCGACAATTTAACCGTAATTCAATGTGATTTGACAAGTATGCAAAGAAAACAAATGTGTTTAACCATTTGTGAAGAAGTTCGTGAATTACAACAAATAGGAATTAATTTAATTTATATTTTAAATACAAGATTCAAAATAGCTATAACTTTTGTGCGCAGCATCCGAATTTGTGAACGCGAACATATTTCGAATCAGCATATTTTTCTTAACCTATGTACCAAAAAACATGAATGTGCTCGCAAAAAAATGTTTCAAAATTTTTTTTATGGAATTTTAAAACAATTTTGTAATTTCCCATATATTAAATTCAAGCAAATACATTCAACGAAAAGGCGACATTTATTAAGGTAAGTTGAATAAACTGGATAATTGAATTAAAAATTTAACGGTTATATGGATTTTCTTGTAAAATGGAACGAAGCCGCGCCTCTCAGGAACAAATGCGACACATGGTGGATTTCATGACCCTTAATATGGGTTTTAGTGAAAAAAAATGTAAAAAACCTTAAATATAAAGACTACGTAAAATGATTGTTTATTATTCTTTCTTGAATGCGTTTTGCTGCAGATGACTGTGAATCATTTGATGCGACGTTTATTGCGCTCTCTGTCTCCGACAACTAGTTAAAGGCATCATATATTTCTTCAGTTAAACTCATGTTATGTTAAACTCAGAACACGCATTAACAACTCTCCCTGCAAACCCTGGATCATACAGGAGTGTTCTTTACCTTGATAAGCAACGCCAAGTGCTTTTCAAAACTCCAAACAATCTTTCCACGGGGTTACGAGCTTTGCATAATGCCTCATTGTAACGGAATTTTGGTGATCCTTTGGGTTGGTTTGGCAATGGAGTCATCAGCCAAGGTTCCAAGGGATAACCAGAATCTCCTAATTTGAAATTTTTTTTTTAAAATACAGTACCATTTTTAAATACAACATATACCAATTAAGAACATGTTTTGATTTCCGCTTTCAAAGCTCCTTTGCATTACTCTTGTTGCCGCAGATGAACTCCAAATAAACGCATAGTGGAAACTTCGCATTCACATTCAAAATTTTCAAATTTGGGTCACATATCTAATGATAACTTATTAGTTCAATTTAAACTATATAAACATCTTTGAAGTATAAAAAGTACCATTTGAACATTTATTGTATGGTATCCATTGTGATTTACATAAGCCTCTTCATGGCACTTTGGACCTAAAATTGAAATATGGGTGTAAACAATTGCCCCAATAGTACCTCCCACAAAAGGTGACAATGCCATAGCAAATGTTGTTTTAGCAGCTTGGCGCTCTTCTTGATTCATTGGAAATTTAATTGAAGAAATAAACAGGGAATTGTTAATTGCATCTGTAACACGATGAATGCGTCGCCTTATTGATGACTGACTCATTGCTATTCCCCATTGCTCACCCTGTGGCATAGAATCTTAAAGTTGCAAGTACCTTAAAGTGCGAGCAAATTACGGTTCGAGGTATTACTACAGATTTTACATGAATACAAACCTTTTTTCCGTCCTTATGGCAGCAATTCGCGATCCTCGTATATAATCATCGAGAGTGTGAGACAATTCTTGAACTAAATTAGGACTTATACGATACAAGTTTTTAAATTCCCGTATTGACATATTGAATGGATTGTCCACGTCGCGAAGTAATCGGCGGTTTACTGTTGGTTCTCTATCCACATAGTTGTGCAATGCTAAATCTTGCATTATATTTTCAAATGCCATTTTCATAATAATAATGAGTTTTACAACAGTAAAATAAAAAAAATAAACTTGCGGTCAAAGTCAAAATTTGATATAAGTGTTATACATCATTGATATGTCTTAAAATATTAAAAAACAAATAACGGACAATTAAACTAATGAAACAGGTGTTTATAGTGAAAGTGAAAATTATTAGTAATTTAAAGATAATCAAAACCAGTGAGCGGAGCAGTATAGTCGGACGGGGCCGACCATACGATACCCTACACAACATAATTGGTATCAATTTAAAGGTCAACCACTCCTCTTGGATATACTATCAACTTCTCGGATCTATGTCCTTCAGTCGTAAATATATACGCTATAGTATACAAATTTTGTAATTTTTCACACAAAAGTTAGGGTCCATTTGACCCGCTAAATATTGACCGATCTTTATCAAAACAGGCATGCTTATTCTTTGACCCGATCCCCTTCTCCATGCAAAAATTCGCGGTGTTTGGGCCATAATTGTGGCGTCTGGAGCGACCAGAAAATCAGACAAAAATTTAGTTTTTGGTCCATTTCATCCCCTAAATATTAACCGATCTTTTCGAAAAACAATAGGGGTCTTCATTGGCCAGAACCCATCCTACATGCAAAATTTTGTGAAGATTGGTCCATAAATGTGGCCTGTATCGTGTTTACAAATTATAATGGACAGACGGACGGACACACATGTCTAGATCAACTCAGCTAGTCGAGATATGACGATCGGTATACTTAAAGGTGGGTCTAGGACCAATATTTCGCGGCGTTACAAACTTTTGGGGCTGCACAAAGCTATAATTCCCTGACAACATAGTTGTGTAGGGTATAAAAACATGTAATAAAGAGTGATTTGTTAAGAGTTTGATAACTTTTTTTAAAAAAAAAAAAACGCATAAAATTTGCAAAATCTCGTTTCTTTATTTGAAACGTTAGATTGGTCCATGACATTTACTTTTTGAAGATAATTTCATTTAAATGTTGACCGCGGCTGCGTCTTAGGTCTTTTTCGAGCATTTCGGCCGGAATAGCCCGAATTTCTTCGGAAATGTTGTCTTCCAAAGCTGGAATAGTTGCTGGCTTATTTCTGTAGACTTTAGACTTGACGTAGCCCCACAAGAAATAGTCTAAAGGCGCCAAATCGCATGATCTTGGTGGCCAACTTACCGGTCCATTTCTTGAGATGAATTGTTCTCCGAAGTTTTCCCTCAAAATGGCCATAGAATCGCGAGCTGTGTGGCATGTAGCGCCATCTTGTTGAAACCACATGTCAACCAAGTTCAGTTCTTCCATTTTTGGCAACAAAAAGTTTGTTAGCATCGAACGATAGCGATCGCCATTCATCGTAACGTTGCGTCCAACAGCATCTTTGAAAAAATACGGTCCAATGATTCCACCAGCGTACAAACCACATCAAACAGTGCATTTTTCGGGATGCATGGGCAGTTCTTGAACGGCTTCTGGTTGCTCTTCACTCCAAATGCGGCAATTTTGCTTATTTACGTAGCCATTCAACCAGAAATGAGCCTCATCGCTGAACAAAATTTGTCGATAAAAAAGCGGATTTTCTGCCAACTTTTCTAGGGCCCATTCACTGAAAATTCGACGTTGTGGCAGATCGTTCGGCTTCAGTTCTTGCACGAGCTGTATTTTATACGGTTTTACACCAAGATCTTTGCGTAAAATCTTCCATGTGGTCGAATAACACAAACCCAATTGCTGCGAACGGCGACGAATCGACATTTCACGGTCTTCAGCAACACTCTCAGAAACAGACGCAATATTCTCTTCTGTACGCACTGTACTCATTCGTGTGGTTGGTTTAATGTCCAATAAAGTAAACTGAGTGCGAAACTTGGTCACAATCGCATTAATTGTTTGCTCACTTGGTCGATTATGTAGACCATAAATCGGACGTAAAGCGCGAAACACATTTCGAACCGAACACTGATTTTGGTAATAAAATTCAATGATTTGCAAGCGTTGCTCGTTAGTAAGTCTATTCATGATGAAATGTCAAAGCATACTGAGCATCTTTCTCTTTGACACCATGTCTGAAATCCCACGTGATCTGTCAAATACTAATGCATGAAAATCCTAACCTCAAAAAAATCACCCTTTATATAATAATCCTAAATATGATTTTTCCACAAAAATTGAGTTACAGAACCTAATGGCATACAGAGCCAAAGGATATTATTAGAGCATCAATCGACGCCTCTGATTCTTTTTCTAAAATCATGATTTAAAAATAGTCGTAGAAAATTGCATGTAAAAATTTAATAAAAATATTAAAATTGACTTTTACTTACCTTCAACCACCTTTGCCAAAGTCATAGAAACTGTAAAGACTCGATAAAATTCATTTCGACAAACTAGTTTATGAAAACACATGTAGGGGGTAATCAAGCATAGCACATACATATTAAAAACCAGTAAGGAAAGCAGAAAAGTCGGCCGGGGCCGACTATATGATACCCTTCACCACTTTGGGTATATTCATCAGATTAATACTAACAGACGTCGCATTTTTAAACGACTAGCAAAATGAAATTGGATCCATAAACAGGTTATTCTGCAACCGATACTAAATTTTTCATTTGGTCAGATATAGAAGCTATATCTAAATCTGAACCGATTTCAGGAAACTTAAAACACATCATTCTAGACCTAATTCATTACGCTGTGCCAAATTTCGTGCAAATCGAGAGATATATAGGGACTTTGGTGCACCATTTACATTAAATCGGACGAAAATATATATGTGAGCTATATCTAAATCTGAACCGATTTTCAGGAAACTTAAAACACATCATTCTATACCTAA
>NW_026876835.1:0-20558 GCF_032173495.1 Musca vetustissima | reverse complement strand
GGCGGAGCAGAGGAGAGAAGGAAGAAGATGAACGTTGCAAAATACACCGGAAATATGGCTAAAGTGATGCATTAAAAATAACTTCGTGACAGACCACCGGCAGCGGCAAAGTCAAACGATGAAAAAACGTTTTACTTCAATGCAGCTGTAGTTGCATCAGTACCTTAGCTCATGGACATCGACTCAAGGCTGTTGGCAATGATTTCTAAGGTTTACAGAAGGAGTCAGTCCGTCGTCTGTTGCCCCGCTCGTTCACTCGTTGGGTGTTAATGTTTCATTTTTGTTCACATTAAACGTGAAGGCAGAGAAAAAGACAACTTTACTTCTTGACTAGAAATGACTGGCTGGCAACATTTTGTAATGTGAGAGGAAACATTTACCCAGGACTAACGCAAGAATCCTTGATGTCTTAGTGTCTAACACATCTATTCGCCGGTCTGTCTGTCATTCTTTTGTGTTAGTTTCGATGTGGAAATGTTGAGTTAAGTAATCCTCTGGAATAGATGTTGACTCTTGAATGTAGTCTTTGGCAAAGTGTGGCAATGGACATGGATAGATAGCCGAGTAGTGTGAGGGATCTTCACAAGGAAATAAAACGTAAACGTACATGTCATATCCAAAGACGCATCATCATCATCAACACTAGCACCAGCAGTCGTAAATGTCTTCAGAAGTGAGCACGTAATACAAAAGTGGAATGAGTATTAAGGATAATGATTATGATGAAACAAATATGCATTGAACATGAGATTGCAGGAGAATTTAAAATAAGAGAACGTGCTAGGTTCTTCAATAATATTTGGGTTTAAAGTTGGGCAGTACGTTCCGATGTGCGTTGGGCAGTACGTCAGAAATACTTGCATGGGTACAAAATCTTCTTATAAAAAACCAGTGAGCGGAGCAGTATAGTCGGACGGGCCGACCATATGATACCCTACGCAGCTTCCACGAAAATCTAACTTTCTGTGGTTATATATTCTGAGCATGAAAAATATTTCGCTATATTTACACCCTCTTGACCGACTAGAGGTCAACAAATATTACTAATATTCAGTAAATCCCGTCTAATTACTTGTCCAGATTCCCTTCACGGTGGGTTGTGTTATGATGTTCGACTTTCAATTGTGGACTATATATGGACTAGAAAAAACACAAAAAATTATGTTTTCGGTCCACCTCATCCCAAAATTATTATTTGATCATCGCCGAAAATTATAGGCGTTGTACGTTACCGTAACTGGATCCTCATGGTAAATTTCAAAGCGATCAGCGCTATATTTCCGCCCTCTAGTGTGGCAATGGGTTACTAAATAATATATTAATACGTAAGCACCTATAAATATTTACGTGTAACTCCCACATCCGAGTACATACGACAATATAATTGTTATCAATTAAAAGGCCAACCACTCCTCTTGGATATACTATCAACTTCTCGGCTCTATGTCCTTCAGAAGTAAATATATACGCTATAGAATACAATTTTTTTTTTCATTTTTCACACAAAAGTCAGGGTCCATTTTACCCTCTAAATATTGACCGATCTTTATCAAAACAGTCATGCTTATTCTTTGGCCCAATCCCCTTCTCAATGTAAAAATTCGAGATGTTTGGGCTATAATTGCGGTCTCTGGAGCGACCAGAAAAACCGACAAAAATTCAGTATTTGGTCCATTTCATCCCGTAAATATTAACCGATCTTTACCAAATAGGGGTCTCCATTAGGCCGAACCCATCCTACATGCAAAATTTCGTGAAATTATAATGGACAGACGGACGGACACACATGTTTAGATCGACTCAGCAAGTCGAGATATGACGATCGGTATACTTAAAGGTGGGTCTAGGACCAAAATTTCGCGGCGTTACAAACTATTGGGGCTGCACAAAGCTATAATACCCTGACAACATAGTTGTGTAGGGTATAGTTATGAATATTGGCCCATGTTTCCGGATAGCATTTATATAATTTAGCTATATCGGCCCGAGCTCTGAGCTTTTGTGTGGCCCCAAGATCGTGTATCGTCGCGAAATATAGGCCCTATTCACAACTTATCGTCATATCTCGAATAGCTGGGTCGATCTACACATGTATGTCCGTCCGTCTGTTCAATACATTTTATAAACACGATACTGGCCACAGTTTTGGGCCAATCGTCACAACATTTTACATGTAGGTCGGGTTCTGGTCAAAGAAGTCCTCAAAAGTTTCCGGTAATGATTGGATAATATTTAGAGGATGAAATGGACTAAAAACTTTATTTTAGTCTGTTTTATGGCTCCTCCTCAGGCCAGAATCAACACTCGAACATTTCGAAATGTTACATGGAAAAAGAGATATGACAAGTAAATATGCATGCCTCTTTACATGATAATCGGGCAATATTTAGCGGATTAAATGGAATATTGCAAAATTTTTATTCTATAACGTAAATGTTTACCCCAGAAAGGCTGAGGTCGGGTAAGTTGGCAGTATAACCACGAGAAATGGATAACTAATAAAATAATTCCAATTATATTGTTGTATGTAAACGGATGTAGGAGTTATACGTAAATATTCACTGGTGTCTATACATTCTGATATAGTCTAGTAATATCATTACCACACAAGAGGACAGAAATGTCCCGCTGATTGCTTTTAAATTTTACAAGACGTTCATGTTATGGACAAGGACGTCATCTATAATTGAACCAAACAAATTTTTTCTGGTTTTAAAGTCTCTCTAGACGCCACAATTATCAGCCGAACATCACCATCAATGTTACATTGGTAAGTGTATCTGGACAATTAGGATGGCTGTTTTCATAACGATTTGTCGATATTCAACAGGCAAGACTTTATACAAAAGTAGGAAGCAGGAGCTGTTGATCTCTAATCGGCGAAGAGGATACAAATATTTGTGAAATATTAGCCAGGCTAGGAATATAGGTAGTTGTGTAGGGTATCATTGGATGAAATTTGGCACAGCTCATTTATTTGACCCAAGGATGAACCCTATTGAAATTGTGAAAAATAGGTTCAGATTTACATATAGCTTCCATATATCTTCGTCCGATGTTAACCAAAGTGCATCAATGCCCGAGTGACGTGTTTATGGACGATCGGTTCACTTTTATATAAAGAGCACATATTTTAGTTCTTCCAGTTTCATGTCCTTCGAAATGCGACTTTTCTTAAGAAGGATCTGTTTAATATACCCATAGTGGTGAAGGGTATCATATAGTTGGACTTTACTACTTTCCTTACTGGTTTTATGTTTATCACTCCAGTGGAGGGTAGTTGGTTTATAAACTGTACTTAATTCAGGATATTTTTTCCAAATTCTGTTTTAAGCAGTATTAAATTTTAAAATACCTTAAAACAATTCTTCCATATATAACATTATCAGCTGTGGTTTTCCATTCATCCGAGTTATCGTTGCGACCTACTTTGTAAATTTGCCACACTTTGCCTGAAAATGATAAAAACAAATTCCACCATTATCTCATAGAACAAAGAAAACGAAATGCAATTTCCATTAGCACAAATACAAATATCTGCCAACATCAATGCAATGCTCTTTGTTGCAAAGTAAAACCGACCAAGCGAGCGACCAAAAACAAAACGCTGAAAAATCGAAAATTTAATTAGAGATCTGCTTATGTTTTCTTAGCGATAACACTTTGCCTGGCCTGCAACTTAAACTGCAAATATGGCCAAACACGTGAAAGGGCACAGAAGGTGAGCCAACGCGCACACACAAACACATCCTTTGAAGGTTCGCCAAAAAAACGTCTCACGTTTCCATAGATAAAACTCATTATGGTTGAATCTTTTTACGCTTATCCCTTAAATGGATATTTCTTCTGTTTTCTGTCCGACCTTCTTCTTCTTCGTCCTTCTCACCTTTTTGTGCGATTCGTTTACAGCTTTGTCGTTGCTGCTAATGTGTTTAGTTTAATGTATTTTATGTCAATCGTTATTGCATTTTTCGGTAATTACATAATGACTAAACGAGATAAAAACTTCGGTGAACACACACACACACAAAATGAAACCAAAGTTCCCAAAGAAATCTTTTGCAGCTCAAAAAGTTTTGTTCGAAAGTTGTTCGTTGTAAAAAGTAATGTTCGGTGCAGTTCGAAGCAGAGCATCACTTTAATTAAATTACACCAGAAACCAGAAGGTGTTATTTGACCATTATGGTGATATTGAAATGGTTTCGTTATACGTTGATACATACATATCTTGAAATATTTGGGGTATTTTGGCTAAGCATTATGCAGTGCAATGTCTTTTTGTGGGATAATTAATACTTATGATATTAAATAAGTTGACAGAAGAAGACAAGGTATGCTTATGATTATACAAAATAAATTAAATATGACAAAAAATATGAATATATTTAGAACATAATAGAACAAACGTCATTCCAGAACATATTGGATCGGAAATCTGGAATAATTGGTGCAGAATATATATGGTATTAAAAACCAGTAATGAAAGTAGTAAAGTCGGACAGGGCTGACCGTTGATAAGTTTCGTGTCAACCGGTGCAACATTTACCTAATCTCCAACGAACATACAAATGGGAGCTATATATAAATCTGAATCGATTTCAACGAAATTATATGTAAATCGTACAAACTTAGGGTCTTTAGTGCACACTTTATATAAAATCGAAGGAAAATATATATAGGAGCTATATTTAAATCTGAACCGATTTTCACGAAACTTAGCACACATCTGAAAAATATATAGGGACTTTGGTACTTTTAGTGCACCATTTCCATAAAATCGGACGAAACTATATATGAGAGCTATATCTAAGTCTAGACAAATTTTCACGAAACTCAACACACGTCATTCTAGCTTGATTTGAGTACGCTATGCAAATTTCGTGCAAATCGAAATATATGTAGGGAATTTGGTGCACCATTTACATAAAATTGGACGAAATTGTATATAGGAGCTATATCTAAATCTGAACTGATTTCTGAAACTTAGCGCAGATCATTCTAGACTTAATTTAGTACGCTATGCCAAATTTCGAGAAAATCGAAATATATATAGCGACTTTGGTACACCATTTACATTAAACCGGACGAAAATATATACGGGAGCTATATCGAAATCTGAACCGACTTTTCCCAATTTCGCCCTTGGGAATTAACATCAACAGACGGACGGACGTACATGCATAAATCGACTCAGAAAGTGATTCTATGCATATTATCAAAGGAACCATGGGTCTATCTCGTTTCCTTTTGCCTGTTACATACATATGCACAAAGACATAACACCCTCTTCGGTGAAAGGTATAAAAAAGGGGTTATATCGGGACTACCCCAAAAAGGGGGCAAATATTAATAAATTTTGGTGGAGAGATTTTTTACCATATACGACTACAAAATACCAATTGCAGCGAATTCGGTAGAAAAACACGCTCAAGAACCCCAAAATACGGAAAATTGGTGGTACACTTATATGGGAGCTATCCGAAAACATCATCATCACAATTTTTTTATGGGGAGATTTGGTACCTATTAAAAACTCAAAATACTAAATTACAGCCAATTCGGTGGAAAAACACGATTAAAACCCCCCAAACTACTGAAAATTGGAAGGTACCGTTATATGGGGGCTACCAGTAAAAGTGGACCTAAAAGTGACATATACCAATATTTAGTACCCAATAGGAACCCAATGTACCAAAATTCAGCGAATTCGGTTGAAAAACGAGCTTAAGAACCGCAAAGTATCGAAAATTGGAGGTATCGTCATATGGGAGCTATGCCTAAACGTGGACCGATATATCCCATCTTCGAACTTGACCTTCCTGCAGACAAAAGACAAAGCTATGCAAAATTTCAGCACCCGATTTCAATTCCTTCAGAAGATAGCGTGATTACAACAGACGGACGGACGGACATGGGTAGATCGTCTTCGAATTTTTCCCTATCAAGAATATATATACTTTATAGTGTCGGAAATATTTATAATAATATTTCGTTGAGTTACAAACGGAATGACTAAATTAATATACCCCCATACTATGGTGGAGGGTATAAAAATACAAAAAAAACGTGCATATAATTAAGCTAATTAGCTAGAGATTTCAAACTTTGCGACAGTTATATATTTCGATATTCGATACCTATGTATTGAAACTAGTGATGTACGGTAATATCTTCATACCGAAAACGCGATTGCCGAATGTGCCCGATGTCGCAGTTTGGACGTAACATTTACATTTTGATTGTGTCTAAACATAGACCTTGATAGAACATCTTCTGTAGAAATGCGGTAATACCAAATAATATATAGGGTATATATTCAAATCTTGACATTAAGTGACAATTTCGTGCATATTGGTACCACAGCTATTACTTAGGTAAGGAAATGTGGTCCAACCCTTTTAAATACCGAAAATGGGGTAATATTACCATCCCATTTAATGGAGCTTTACCAAAACCTGAACCATTATTACTATTTTTTAATGAGAAGATATGACATCCTGTGAGAATCCAAGATTTCAAATTATAGTCTATTTGATTGAAAACCTGCCAAAATTTCTTTCAAATACCAAATAATGGGGGGTACCCAGAAATATTTGTCAGTATTGATTAATTTGTTAGAGAGATTTTTTACCCAATGAAAACTAAATTGTTACGTTGGCCCCTATTCGATTCTAAAATGTGTCGAAACTTCACAAAATATCATTATTTGCATGGTACCGTAATATGGGGCCTATCGGTCCCCTGCGGACCAATATATACAATTCTTAGGTATACTGGCATAAACAATGATGTCTCGCATCCCACGAGGAGACTTCTGAAGTAAGGAATATTGGAATATATGAATATGTGACACAAATCTAAAAGTCACATATACCGAATTAGAAATTCCAAATCTCGAACTTATTGAAAATTTTACTGTATAGACAGAGAGCGAAACTTCACGAGGATTTTCCTTTTCAAGGACATGTAATTGTATGGGAAATTTTAATCCAGTCAATCTTTTTATACCCTTTACCATCTTAAACCAATAAAAACCAGTAAGGAAAGTAGTAAAGTCGGACGGGGCCGACTATATGATACCCTTCACCATTTTGGCTATATTCAACAGATGAATCCTAACAGACGTCGCATTTTTAAAGGACCAGTAAAATGTAATTGGATACATGAACCTGTCATTCTGCAACTGACACTACATTTTTCATTTGGTCAGATATAGAAGCTATATCTAAATCTGAACCGATATCAGGAAACCTAACACTTCATTCTAGACCTAATTCATTACGCTGTGCCAAATTTCGTGCAAACCGACAAATATTAAGGGACTATGGTACACCATTTGCCTTAAATCGGACGAAAATATTTATGGGAGCTATATCTAACTCTGAATCGATTTTCAGGAAATTTAACACACACCATTCTAGACCTAATTCATTACGCTGTGTCAAATTTCGTGCAAATCGATAGATATATAGGGACTTTGAGTTTTTTTTTTGGTGGTGAATCCTTCTGCCTAAAATTATTGATTTTGATCGTTCAACAATTAGCAGATCAATATTGTCGGGAATGGTAAATATACAAAACTATTTAAAGGGGTCACACAACATGGCGTTAAGATTGGACAATATTGTTTCCCTTTGGATTTGTCTCTTCATGTTGTTGTTGTGACGCCCGGCTAAAGCGCGTTGCTTACTGGCGTGAATATATTTTAAATAAATTTTAAAATGCTTTCCTAATTTCCTGCAATCCCGCTTAATCTTATAACCCCACGAATATGTTTTGTATGATAAAAAGTTGTAGAATCTTTTATTTTCCTTAATCGCTTACAAAAAATCCAACAAATACCCCAGTGCTTGTTTTTGTTTGTTTGTCAAGCAGAATATATAACATATACGAAAAGTGAAAAAGAATCCTTGAAAATTTTGTATACAAAAAATATTTTTGTACCACACTTTTTTAGAAGAACATAATACTGAAAAGAAACAAGAATGAACGCCAAATCTTCATATGTCTTTTATGGACTACACGCTGGCTAGCTGTACTCTTTGGATGGTTGTTTGAATGTATGGCTGTTGACCTTTTCCCCATCGTTGCTACATAAGCCACCAGCACCAGAAAACATTTTCCGTTTCTTTTTTCGTTTGCCCTGATATAGTGAAATTCGAGATATATAGTTTTTTGTTCACAAAAGATTTTTCCTGTTTTCGTTTGTTCTGCTAAGTTGTTTTCCTCGACACAAAGGTCCACGTTTTTTTTTTTGCCAGCTTCCTATTTTCTTGGTGCTGCAGAATTTTTTCTATTAAGCTCTTTATAAAGTGCAAGCAATTATTTTACATTTAACGTGATGTTACTGCATCAGAATGTGGCAAGTACACAAAAAACACCAGCAGCAACAACAACACCAACTAAAATAAATAAAAAATCATTGTGAAAAAATACAGATCCTTAAAAAACCGAGAGGAAACATGAACTGAGCTGTGAGAGAGAACATTTTATAAAAAACAAGTTTCATGTATTAAAGTTCTTTCTTCACATGTTAGTCGGTTGCTGGGTACGTTGGCTGACTCTCTGCCTGGTTGAATGGCTCGCTGGTTGGCATGTTCCATTCGGTTGGGTGTACATTTAATACTTTTGCTTAAATTTCAAGTGAATGGTTTGGGATGTGCCAGTATGGAAAATGGAATTTTTAGTATGCATGGTTGGCTACTTCGACTGCAGTTTAGTACTTAGATATAGTTTTCTATATAGTTTTTACGGGAACATGAAACTAAACTAAAAAAAACTAAAACTGTGAATAAGAAGAGAAGAATTCCATTGAAATAAACTTTAGCTCAAATTAAAACAGGTGTGGTACACCATTGGCACCTGTTATACATCCACCCATACAAAGCGTGGATTTTTTAAAGAATATTTTTCAAATGGACCATCCGTCGATACAAGGCATGGATTTTGTAAAGAATATTTTTTAGAAGGACCAAAGGATTCAAGGCGTCGATTTTTTAAAGTATATTTTCCATCCATACAAGGCTTGGATTTTTTAAAGAATATTTTTTAAAAGGACCATCCATCCATACAAATAGTGGATTTTTTAAAGAATATTTTTCAAGAGTACCAAAGGATTCAAGGCGTGGATTTTTAAAGAATATTTTTCAAAAGGACCAACAAATGCGTGGATTTTTATACCCTTCACAACGCTGGTACAGGTTATTATGGCTTTGTGCATATGTTTGTAACATGCAAAAGGAAACGAGGTAGACACATGGTTCCTTTTGAGAATATGCATAGAATCACTTTCTAAGTCGATTTATGCATGTCCGTCCGTCTGTCTGTCCATGTAAAATTGTAAACAAAGTACAGGTCGCATTTATGATCCGATTTGGATGAAATTTGGCACAGCTAGTCTATTTGGCCCAAGGACGAACCCTATTGAAATTGGAAAAAATTGGTTCAGATTAAGATATAGCTCCCATATATATTTTCGTCCGATTTCATGTAAATGTACCAAAGTCCCTATATATCGTCCGACTTGCACGAAATTTGGCATAGCCTACAGAATTGAGTCTAGAGTGATGTGTACAAAATTTCTTTAAAATCGGTTCAGAGTTAGATATAGCTCCCATATATATGTTCGTCCGATTTCCTGTAAATGGTGTACCAAAGTCCCTATATATCTTCCGATTTGTACGAAATTTAACATAGCGTACAGAATTGAGTCTAGAGTGATGTATGTAAAATTTTGTTGAAAATCAGTTCAGATTTAGATATAGCTCCCATATATATTTTCGTCCGATTTCAGGTAAATGGTGTACAAAAGTCCCTAAATATCTTCCGATTTGCATGAAATTTGGCATAGCCTTCTAAATTGAGCCTAGAATCATGTATGTAAAATTTCTTGAAAATCGGTTCAGATTTAGATATAGCTCCCATTTATATGTTCGACCGATTTAATGTAAATGGTTAACCAAAGTACCTATATATCTTTCGATTTCCACGAAATTTGGCAAGGCGTACTGACATGAATCTAGAACAATGTGTGCAAAATTTCGTGAAAATCGGTTCAGATTTAGATGGAGCTCCCATATATATTTTCGTCCGATTTCATATAAATGGTGTACAACAGTCCCTCTATATCTTCCGTTTTGTACGACATTTGGCATAGCGTACTGGATTAAGTCTAGAATGAAGTGTGTAAAATTTCTTGAAAATCGGTTCAGATTTAGATACAGCTCCCATATATATGTTCGACCGATTTAATATAAATGATTCACCAAAGTCCCAATATATCTTTTAATTTCCACGAAATTTGGCATAGCGTACTGACTTGAGTCTGGAATGATGTTTGCAAAATTTCCTTAAAATCGGTTTAGATTTAGATGTAGCTCCCATATATATATGTTCTTCCGATTTAAGGGTGTACCAATATCCCTAAATATATTTAGATTTTCTCGAAATTTGACATAGGGTACTGAATTGAATTAAGAATGATGTGTGTAAAATTCCGTCCAAATTCACATTTAGATAAAGGACACATATTTTATTTCATATTAATGGCCCTTCTGTTAGGATGCATCTTTTAAATACACCCATAGTGGTGAAGGGTTTCATATAGTCGGCCCCGTCCGACTTTAATACTTTCCTTACTGGTTAAAGAATATTTTTCAAAAGGATTAACACAAGGGAAGGACTAATAAAGCCTTTCTCCCCACACTGAAATATTTTCGTGATAGTTCATGTTATTCGTCACATCTCTGAATTTGATTTAGCAAAACAACAAATTTGGTACATCAAGCATTTCAATATTGGAAACAAAAAACCCAAAAGAAGAAGGGTGGCAAACCAAACAGCAAAAAAAGAAAAATAAAACAGATACCAAATGAAAAGCAGAATATTTTATTATACAATATTCCTGCTGAATTCGGTTACCTATATACACCAAAAAAATACCAGGGAATCATTCCCGTTATTAAAATGTACAACATGTAGCCAAATAAAGAGGTGTTTGGATGAAGAAGCTTTTAACAACTGCTCCGGTTTTGCTTTTATGCGCTGAATTTTAAAGCATTCCAGCATCAGCAGCAATATTTCGAGCTCACTAAAACTCTAAGCGCCGCAGCAATAGCTGCCAACTCTAACTAAACTTCAAATTCGGATACAGACACTCTGAAACACGAACACACACCAACACATGCATACTTCAATCTGCATTAAACTGGATACACGCTGTGGAAGTGCGATGTGAAAATCCAATACGAGCATATCGAGCGAGCTGGCGAACGAACGAAAATTTGAATCTTTATTTTAATTTTTTATGACTTCACTTTCGTATTTAAAAGGATTTTTCTAATTTTAAAACCATTAACCCAAATTCGCCTGTGTTGTGTCAGGTTATGTGTTATCCATGCCATGTCAGAATTTAATGTAAAACTTTAAAAGAAGCTAAGCACGTTTGCATGGAGTGTAATGCCATTTTATAGCTGCCACGAAATGTGCAGCAAATTTTTTTGAAAGCTAATGGGTTAGGATGGGATAAAGTGTTGTGTTCGTGTATTCGATGTTAGGATATTAAAATTATATGATTTGAAGATACTTTCGAAATTATGCAGTATAAAGCTGAGTAATGTTGTTTGGTGTGTGCGATGAGATACATTAACCAGGTGTGAAATATATTTCGAAGAGGTTTGTGTAACTCATATCTAATGTGTGTGGTTTTTGAAAGAAGGAGTTTTTTATATTTTTCTAATATTTTTGAAGAATATTTTTAAGTGCTTCCATATGCTACGATTTTTTGAAGAATACTTTTTTCTACGACTTCCATAAGATTGGATTTTTTAAATAATATTTTTTAAAGACTTCCATAGGAGTGGATTTTTAAAGAATATTTTTTCAAGGACTTCCATAGCCGTGGAATTTTTATAGAATATTTTTTCAGTGACTTCTACAATCATGGATTTTTTAAAGATTATTTTTTCAAGTACTTCCATAAGCTCGGATTTTCTAAAGAATATTTTTTCAAGGACTTCAATAAGCGTGGATTTCCTAAAAAAAAATTTCAAGGACTTCAATAAGCGTGGATTTTCTAAAAAAAAATTTCCAAGGACTTCAATAAGCATGGATTTTCTAAAGAATATTTTTTCAAGGACTTCCATAAGAGTTTCGTAAGTTTGAAAATGACTATTGTTTTTGGGAAAGATCGTCTACTTTTTCTGGTAGCACCCATATAAGGGTACCCCCAATTTTCGGTATTTTGGGGATCTTGAGCGTATTTGTCAACCGAGTTCGCTGTAACTCTTTTATAAAGCAAGACTATTTTATAAAGCAGAGTATTCCAATCGTTGTACCCCTTGATATATATTTTGGATGTCTACCTACTGATACTTTTTTCCAGCTAGTTGTACCCAAAACTGTTACATTCAAAATTGTTGTATATACTTAAAACCCAAACCCTGTCCTCATTATTTTGCAAGAGTTTGCAACGCCGCGAAATATTGGTCCTAGACCCACCATTAAATACACCGATCGTCATATCTCGACTAGCTGAGTCGTTCTAGACATGTGTGTCCGTCTGTCCATTATAATTTGTAAACACGATACAGGCCACAGTTATGGACCAATATTCACCAAATTTTGCATGTAGGACGGGTTCGGCCCAATGAAGACCCCTATTGTTTTTGGGAAAGATCGTCTACTTTTTCTGGTAGCACCCATATAAGGGTACCCCCAATTTTCGGTATTTTGGGAATCTTGAGCGTATTTGTCAACCGAGTTCGCTGTAACTCTTTTATAAAGCAAGACTATTTTATAAAGCAGAGTATTTCAATCGTTGTACCCCTTGATATATATTTTGGATGTCTACCTACTGATACTTTTTCCAGCTAGTTGTACCCAAAACTGTTACATTCATAATTGTTGTATATACTTAAAACCCAAACCCTGTCCTCATTATTTTGCATGATATTTTTCTTTGCAATAAATTTTAATTTTCCTATCTTAAAATAATTTTTACTAACAGTCCTATGTTATGAATATTTTACATTCTCCTGCACCAGTAGTTGATATGTCCTTCTTAGATAGCACCCCGCTACCATGTTGGACACATCCTTCAGTTCAAAATGAATATATATTTTTAATGTCATAATTTTCCATCCCCCTACATTAAGTCTGACAGGCCGAAGAGCTGCATGTGGTAGATATTCCGTCTTTTCCATACAATTTTTTTCTGTAAATGTTAATTGTAATGCAGGTGTCCTGTGGTGCAATGTTTGCCTTTTGCACATTGCATTTCAAAAATTTATGAACAAAAGCCATTAAAAAAGTGGGAATAGAAAAACTGGACGACAAGTCATAACGGCGAGTGGGTTCAGGCAATTTCTTTTGAGAGGTGAATATTTTTTGAAAAATACCCGCTGGAATTGAGATAAAATAATATAATGAGGTTTGAGTGCAGTTACTTTAGGGGAAAAATTATAATGCTTGCACATTTTAGGGTCAATATTAGGTGGTTATTTACAAACAATTTTAGTTTGGACTTAATTTCTTTGAAATGATTTCTTCGAAATTGTTATTATAGGGAATGTTGTATTTCTAAGAAATTAATAAATGTTTTGCCAAAGTTTGACGTAATTGGATCTTATAGACTTTCTATAATCATTCTAAATACATATAAAAATAGAATAAAATATGTAATCAAACACAGAACATATTTTAACGTTGTTTCAAATCGGTTAGTATAAAGATATAGGGTTGGTCCTTTATCAGATTTGGCGAAGAGTTTTATATAATCGGCATCTTCCATACGTATGGACCTATCCTCAAAAGGTGCCTGTAGGTTCAATTATGTTCAAAGAAATTTTACATGGTTTTGAAAAACAAAAAAAAAATATAGCTGTTTTGATTATGATTGGATAGATCAATACGTAGATCGAAAATATAATTTGTTAAAATAATCAGTATGTTAAAGAGGCGGTTGATTTTTAAATTTATTTCAATTTTATTAGTGTATTTACGTATGTTATGTTAAGAGATTGTATTATCTCTACCAAATATTCGGCATGAATACCTAATGTCTAAAATTAAACCTCGAGAAGATAAAGCCACTTCCCAAAATGCCTCATATTTATTGAACAATTCGTTAAGGAGACAATTGAACAAAACACTACGAGTATTCACCAATAGCCAGTCTAAATGCTCAACTAGTCATGAAATATGAAACTCAAAGCATGGAACATCTGAGGCGTAGCCGACGAACTAACAAATGATAATATGTAGTCCGTGTATTTTTTGAACAAAGTACAGGTTGCATTTTTGATCCGATTGGGATGAAATTTGGCACATGTCACTTATTTGGTCCAAGGACAAACACTATTGAAATTGGTTAAAATCAGACTTGGATATAGCTCCAATATATATTTTTATACCCTCCACCATAGTATGGAGGGTATATTAGTTTTGTTTTTCCGTTTGTAACGCATCGAAATAATCATTTCCGACCCTATAAAGTATATATATTTTTCATCAGCGTAAAATTCTATGACGATCTAAGCATGTCCGTCTGTCCGTCTGTCTGTTGTAATCACTCTAGCGTCTAAACGAATTGAGATAGAGCGCCAATTCGTTTAGAATTATTCATATAGGTCCATTTTTTCTGGTAGCTCCCATATAACGGTACCCTCTAATTTTCAGTATTTTGGGGGTTTTGATCGATGTTTTCAACCGAATTTGCTGTAATTTAGTACTTTGAGTTCTTATTGGGTAGCAAATCTCCCCACTAAAAATTATAAACATAGGTCCAGTTTTTTCTGGTAGTCCCCATATAAGGGTACCCCCAAATGCCGGTATTTTGGGGTTCTTGAGCGAGTTTTTCAAGCGAATTCGCTGAAATTTGTCACATTTGGTTCTTATTGGGTTCAAAATATCTCCACCAAAAATTATAAATATAGGTTCAATTTTTCTGGTAGCTCCCATATAAGGGTACGCCCCAAATGTCGGTATTTTGGGGTTCTTGAGCGCGGTTTTCAACCGAATTCGCTGAAATTTGGTACATTCGGTTCTTATTGGGTTCCAAATATCTCCACCAAAAATTATAAATATAGGTCCAATTTTTCTGGTAGCCCCCATATAAGGGTACCCCCAATTTTCGCTATTTTGGGGTTCTTGAGCACGGTTTTCAACCGAATTCGCTGAAATTTTGTATTTTGTAGTCGTACATGGTAAAAAATTTCCCTACAAAAAATTATTAACATGCAGCCCCTTTTTGGGGTAGTCCCTATTTAACCCCCTTTTTATACCCTTCACCACACTGTGGTACAGGGTATTATGTCTTTGTGCATATGTTTGTAACAGGCAAAAATAATCGAGATAGACCCATGGTTCCTTTTGAGAATATGCATAGAATCACTTTCTGAATCGATTTATGCATGTCGGTCCGTTCGTCCGTCTGTCCGTCTGTCCATGTTAAATTGTAAACAAAGCACAGGTCGCATTTATGATCCGATTTGGATGAAATTTGGCACAGCTCATTTGTTCGGCTCAAGGACGAACCCTATTGAAATTGGGAAAAATCGGTTCAGATTTAGATATAGCTCCCATATATATTTTTGCCCGATTTACGTACTTTAGACCCTGAAAATCTTTCGATTTGCACGAAATTTGGCATAGCGTACTGAATTGAGCCACGAAAGATGTGTGCCAAGTTTCGTGAAAATCGGTTCAGATTTAGATATAGCTCCCATATATAGTTTCGGCCGATTTTTGGTAAATGGCGTACCAAAGTCCCTATATATCTTTCGATTTGCACGAAATTTGGCATAGCGCACTGAATTAAGTCTAGAATGATGTGTGCAAAGTTTCGTGAAAATCGGTTCAGATTTAGATATAGCTCCCGTATATATCTTCCTCCGATTTAAGGTAAATGGTGTACCAAAGTCCTTATATATCTTTCGATTTGCATGAAATTTGGCATAACGTACTGAATTGAGGCTAGAATGATGTCTGCCCAGTTTCGCGAAAATCGGTCCAGATTTAGATATAGCTCCCATATATAGTTTCGTCCGATTTCATGTTAATGGTGCCCCAAAGTCCCTATATATCTTTCGATTTGCAGGAAATTTGGCATAACGTACTGAATTGAGCCTAGAATGATGTCTGCCCAGTTTCGAGAAAATCGGCCCAGATTCAGATATAGTTTCGTCCGATTTCATGTAAATGGTGCACCAAAGTCCCTATATATCCTTCGATATATTTGGATAGAGCTTCCATATATATTTTCGCCCGATTTTAAGTAAATTGGACATCAAACTCTTCATGCTAGTCAGGTTGACATCAAATTTTGCACAACGTACAAAATTGAGCATAGAATTACGTAGTTGCGTTTTCTAGAAGTACAGACATAGCCCAACAGATAACCTATTTATATTTGATTGAAGTCGATTTATATAACTTATGGATATATAGGTAGATTCACATTTAGATAAATATCACATATTTTATTTCATCCAATTTCATGTTAATACTCCTGTTTAATATATCCATAGTGGTGAAGGGTATCATATAGTCGGCCCCGTCCGACTTTACTACTTTCCTTACTGGTTTATATTGATATAATTATGTAATTTGTTCTGCGTTTTGGGTTTGGTTCTAAGACTCTGATGTAATCATATCACCAGCGGAGGATATTGAGATAAAAAACTAGAACGTAAAGTTCGATAATGAACTATATATGAACTATAACCCATATTTAGACCTAGCCTCTGTGTGGGAGGTACCAGAAGGAGTGGACCGATATTCCCCATCTTCGAACTTGAACTATGTTTGAAAGAAATAATAAGATGGCCAAAGTTTGGATGAAATCAAAATTTTCTGAAACAAATTTGGTCCAAAGAAACATGGGGTCTAGAACCATTTTAATCGTATCAAAGTGTATATACCCTGCTTATCCATAAATATGTGGGTATAATTGTCCATTAAAAATTTCTGAAATTTGTTTTATAGTTTACATTTTGGTTTACATAACCGGTTTGTGGAAATTTCGATATAGGTCCACTTTTTGGTAATTTCCCTATATTTTCATTTCAAGTACCTGTCAGTATATCTATGGTGGAGGGTATCCAAAGTTCGGCCCGGCCGAACTTAACGCCTTTTCACTTGTTTGTATCTAAATGGTGCACCAAGTGCCCAAAGACTGCGCGATTGCGACGAAATTTTGCACAATTATTGAGCATAGAATGATTTAGTTCCCGATTTGAGGTAGATGGTACACCAAACATCTATCATGTGTCCCATTGAGTCGAAACTTTGCACATCATACTGAATACATACTATACTAATAAAAGAGTAAAGTGATTAACTGACTGACTGATTTAACTATTCATCAACGCCCAGACGAAACGGCTTAGGCCGAAATTTTGGGTGAGGGTCACTCTTGTTCCAAATGGGGCAGATAAGGCTGGGTTTTTGAAAATTCGTACTAAAACGGTACGAAAAGTACTAAAAAGTAATAAATGTGATGCCATTTGTATTTAGCGAACCGGTGGAGCTAGAACTCTGAAATTTGGGTTGGTGGTCGTTGATTGAGTGTAGGATAGATGTACTAAAGGGTTTTTGGAAATTCGAGCTATAACACTCCGAAAGGTACGAAAATGTACTAAATTAGGTAAAATTCCGTAGCATGTGAATGGAGTAAACTAAAAACTTGAAATGTAACATAAAGCTGGGAAGTAGGGTCGATATGAGGAGAGTTTGGAAAGCGTGTACTCATGTGCACGAAAAGTACTATATGGTACTATACATTAACATTAGCATTACCGTTTTGCAAAATTTTTTACTTATGTGTACAAAAAGTACTAAATCGTGTTATAGATTTTTTTTGAATTGCATGAAAACAGTAACATTACATATTGACCCAATTCAAATACCGTTTTCAAATAATTATGAAATATCTAATTGATATAATTAATTCTAACTTCAAATATAGCTATATTTCAACGGATTGGTATTTCATAGTTTCCAGTGACTTTCAAATTGTAATATTACAACATATGATGCTGCGTTCATTTTATAAACAAATATTTAGTACGCCTACACAAACTACCAAATAATCAAATACATTTACCATAAACGTCCGATGTCATTCTGATCAAAGTCATTCTTTTCCTTTTGTGACCTCGTGGTATAAAGACTAAAATCTTAGAGATCTTACAAGTAATTTTTTTAAATCAAAACTATTGGGGATATTTTATATCCAACAAAAAATAAAAGGAAGTTAAATAAACTACTAGTGGAATAATTATAATAATATCAAATATCACAGAAATATCACAAAAGGGTTTTTCCAACTGAAACTGGTAAGAATATAGAAAGTGGTTTTCGAGTCAGGTTCGAATATTTAGTGGTATTATTCTTGCAGTGACGCTGATATAAATCTATTGGTTTGCTTTCCATTATTGGAGAATTTGGGCAATGTCCCTTTAAACCTCCATCCCCGAAAAAAAAACAACAGAATTCAATATTTTGTGTATATGAACAAGTCACGCAAAAATATATTCTGTTTGGCCGAACTAATAATAACCCTGGATATACATTTCATCATTGAAAAGCGACTTAACCTACTTGGCACTGATTTTCCTTACCTCCATCATTCCGCAATTGAGTTCCAAAAGGGTTATAGTTTCAGCCACAACAACAACAATTGTACGGATGTAAATTCTGCAACAATTCCCCATCAGCAGGTATATTTGATTATCCACAACAACACTAAATCATTATCAAACAACATAATTTTTTTAAATTGGAAATCTCCAATTTATAGCACAATCAGAAACATATAAACACATTCAATTTCACTATAATTTATTTTTATTTCTGGTTTATATTTTCATATATTTAATTTTGTAATATATTATTATAATTTTCACAAATTCACTCAGCTTGTTTTGATTTACAATTTCTTATAACTGATCTTTCTGAGGTATCACCTATCTCCCTCATATCAATTACATTAAACATTAGCTGATCTATTTCATTTATCTGAAGAAGAAGAAGCATCAGTAATTAGAAAGAAATTGAAAACCAAAACAAAGCTGATTAGAAAATAGGTAATAAGCAAAATAGAATAATTTGACCTACTTTTAAGCGAAACAATTGTTAAAAGAGAATTTAAGAACATCGCATGCGATAAAATTTATTAGAATCTACATATCCCAACATACATTTTATACGAAATTGTTAGTTTGCACAGAATTCAAAGCATATTACAAATGTATTATAATTTATAAGTGACTACAGTGAAATTAAGATGAATTGCTAATTCTAAATAATATAAAAAGGAATATGTTTAAATGAACTACTAAATGCCAAAGTATCGATAATTTCTTACAAAGGGGGTAATCTGCAATATGGAGCATATAGATTACCGTGGAAAGGAAGGGTTTTGCTCTAGTGACATATCATCTAGTCACTTAAGTATTTGGTTTTGGAAATTGTTCTAATTTAAAAATGCTCTTTAAAGAATTATGTGGCAATATATCGGCATGATGATTCTGTCTTTAGACCGAAGAACCACGCCAGTCCGACCAGAGCTAGTCGATGAAAATTAAACATGCCAAACAAAGTCTAAAGTTGATGGTTTTCAGAAAAAAATATCGGCACATAACATAAGTTAAAATTGTATGTTCTACTTGATAAATGAACATAAATGAGTCCACGAATGTTATTCTATAAAGGATTATCCTGCAGTTCAATATTGATCTTTTATCAATGTAGAATATATTTACCATGCTAATTTTAAAATTTGTGAGTCCAATAATATTACTTCAAAGTTGTATGTATTGAGTAACAAAATTTAAATTGCCTATATTAAATTTTATTCTAACAAACATTGGATTCGGAGATTCGTTGAAATAATAAATAATAAAAATATTGGTCATATAAACTGGACTAAAGCCGTGATATATGCAAATATTTACTTCATCTAGCAGGAGACAATTTGGAAAAGGTAATCATTTGAACCGTATAATTTTCCCTGCTAGTATGAAAAAGAAGAAATTAACGATAATTTGGCATTTAGATTTGATTTAGTAGTATGATAACCAGATCGAATACAAATAGAAACACCGTTCTTAATAAAAATTCACCTTCCGTACGAGGCAGAGGTAAACACATAGGGGTTAATACACCCGTTAGTACATTAGATAACCCAGAAAACGCTTTTAGGTCAATGCCGCGTTTGGCGTATTCACCACCACGATCTTCTAACAGTAACCAGCCAAAAAACTTCTCCCCAAATAAGACAGCTACATCTATTCTTAACAACAACCAAACGAATGTTTCCCCTGAACCAATTATACCACTAGATAGAGGGAACACAAGTGAGACAAGAATTATTAACAATCAAAATCCTGACAATAATGAGCTTTCATTGATAGTTTCCAGTCCAAGAGGTACTTTTTCACCCAATCGGAGCAAACTACTGATACCGATATTTTGGAATACATCCATTGCAAATCTCACGCATTCTGATTTAGAAAATTTTCTTCCGCCGACGGGGTTTATAGAGAAACACCATCGTC
>NW_026876834.1:0-20428 GCF_032173495.1 Musca vetustissima | reverse complement strand
GAAGCTATATAAGGGGGCTATATCTATATCTGATCCGATTTCAATAAAACATAACACACTTATTCTTGTCTAAATTCCATACGTTATGCCATATTTCGTCACAATCGGCCAAAAATTGAGAGTTTGATACTCCATTAACATTAAATTGGACGAAGCTATATATGGAAGCTATATCTGATCCGATTTCAATGAAACTTAACACACTCTAGTCTCAATTCCGGCAAAAATTGGAAGTTTGATGCTCCATTTACATTAAATGGGACGAAGCTATATATGGGAGCTATATCTATATCTGATCCGATTTCAATGAAACCTAATCGGACAAGTGGTTGTCAGATATAATAATGCTATACATTTCAAAAAAATTGTTTAAATGTGTAGTTTTTTTCGCTTTTATTTACACATTACTTACTTATATTTCTGAACAATACAAAAAACAACAACTTTCCTAGTGATAACAGTAAATTTCGCCAGAAAAACAAAATTAACTCAATTTATTGTGCTCAACGCAAAATCGGACAATGCAAAGTATCAATGTCAAAAAATGCAAAAAATCGAGAAATTAATATTTAGTTGCATATTCTTTGTTGTCCAGAACGGCCTGTAAACGCTTCGGTATTGATTTGACCAAATTCTGGCATACCTCCGGCTCTATGGAGTTCCACGATTTCAGTAAAGCCTCCTTAAGCTGTACCAAGGAGTTACATTTTTTTCATACACTCTTCTAGCTAATTCTTCGCAAAGATGCTCAATTACGTTAAGGTCTGGGCTCTGTGCAGGTGTTTGTATAAGTTTGGGACAGTTATGGATCAACCAAAGCTTTGCAACACCTGATGTGTGCTTGGGATCGTTGTCTTGATAAAAGGCAAAGTTGTTCGCGATACCCAATTTGTCTGCACTTTGATTTACATTTTGTTTTAAAATGTTGAGGTAGACAAATTTGTCCATTTTACCATCAATAAAATGCAAATTGTATATTCCCGCACTCGACATGCAGACCCAAAACATAACAGAACCTCATCCGTGCTTAACAGTGGCTTTTGTATTCTTATGATTAAATTCAGCATTTGGCTTACGCCACACATACATCTTTCCATCTGATCCGTGCGAATTAAATTTGCTTTCGTCAGTAAACAGATCCTTAATATAATGGAAACTATCAATAGAAATGTATTTTAAGATGATCTATCATCAAATTACCTGCTTCCAAAAATCTTCTAATTTTAGTAAATACTCCTTGGCATATTTTATTCTACTGTTTTTATTTTTAAGGCTTATAAATGCTTTTTTTCTTGCAACTCTTCCATAATAATCATATTTATGTAATGTATTGCGAATAGTATTTAGGCACACAACTTTTCAAGTGCGAGTTTTTAAATTTATTTTAAGTTCTTTTCCGCTTTTAAATGGATATTGTTTTATTTCTTTTAATATCGAACGCTCTTCTCGCTCATTCAATATCTTCCATTGACCTTCTCTGCTTTTATTGGTCAATCTGAACTCATCACGGAACCTCTTTATAATGTCGTGGACAGTAGATTTATTCATTCCAACCAATACGGCAATTTCTCTTACTGTTTTACCTTCATAATTCAATTTATCTATTAATTGTCTGATTTCCACACTGAATTTTTTCCCTTTTGGAGCCATTTAAATTTATTTTTATTTAGTTTTACCACTTTCTTGATCTAAATGCAATTTACAAATGAATACGACAAACAAAATACAGATTTGAAGTTCATATTTGCATAATAACGGGACTTTTAACATTGATACTTTGTTTTGTCCGATTTTGCGTTGAACACAATAAATTGAGTTAATTTTGTTTTTCTGACGAAATTTACTTTTATCACTAGGAAAGTTGTTGCTTTTTGTATTGTTCAGAAATATAAGTAAGTAATGTGTAACTAAAAGCGAAAAAAAACTACACATTTAGACATTTTTTTTGAAATGTATAGCATTATTATATCTGACAAACACTTGTCCGATTATTCGATGGAGCCACTGTATATATGGGAGATATGTGTAAATCTGAACCGATTTTCTCCAATTTCACTAGGGTTCGACCTTGGGCCAAATAAATTCGCTGTGCCAAATTTGACCCCATTCGAATCATAAATGCGGCTTGTACTTTGCTCACAAAAATACATGAACGGACAGACAGACGGACATGCATATATCGACTCAGAAAGTGGTTCTATGCATATCTCAAAAGGAATCATGTGTCTATATCGTTTACCCTGTACCACAGTGTGGTGAAGGTTATAATTATGGTTTCAAGTTTCAGTGTACGTTCCATATAACGGTATTCTGGGGATTTTGGACAAATTTTTCACCGATTTATCTGCAATTTTGTGTGTTGTGTTCTTACTGAATAACACAAAAAATATTAATATTGACCCTAGTTTCAGGGTATCCCCATATAACATGTTCCACCGAATTGCCTATAATTTGGTATTTTCGGTTCTCATTGAATAGCACATATCCGTACCAAAAATTATAACGGTACAACCACATCTGTTTTGCTAAAAATGACGTGGTTTCACTACGCAAATCATCAATATTGATCCCCCTTTTCGTATAGTGACATTAAACGCCGTTAATTTTCCATATTTTGAATGTTTGAATGGTGGAACTCAGGATCGCTTTGACTGGTTGGTAGTAGTAGTGGTTTGTCACCCCATATCAATTTGATACAACAAATTGGAGCGAATTCGTTTGCAAAACATACCCAAATCCCCTAAAATATCGAATAATGGGGCCTATACAGAAACGTGGGTCTATATTGATAAGTTTTGGTAGGGAGTTGTTGTATTCATGGATAATGTAAAATATAAAATCACAACTAATTTAGTTGAACAACTTGTCCAAGCTCTGTAAATGGGGGATTCCCTACAAAGTGAAGCAATATTTACTATGTTTAGTAGGAAAATTGTTCAGAAAAAAATTTGTCCCGATTTCCCCACGCCCGTTGCATCATATATTGTTTCACATTTCAATTCATATTTAGTTTTCAAAATATGGAACCTATTAGTATCTAGTATACCTATGTACATCGTAGACAACCATATATAAGTCAGTATATCAATGTAAACTTATTCCCCCATCATCTTCTTTAAATAATCACTTAATTGGGTGTTTATTTGTATACGGGATTATGTGTATTTGTGTGTCTTCGTTTCATTACATGCGGATTCCGTACGGTATATTCCTGATCTTGTTGTTTTGTTTTTATGAATGGTATTCGTTAAGAAACCGAATAATGCCTACTTAAGCCATAAGTGGGTGTATTAGAAATCCTCCTAAATTGCAAACAAGGACAATGAATGAGTTCTCATTGCGAAACGAGAACGTATGAGATTTTCGTAAGAGAGTTCTATGTTCGATTCGTATGTTTTATTTCCGTTGGCGGCGTTTAATTTGCTAGAAATTCTAGCTTGTCGTGACTTGTTTGTCTTATTCGGTTTACAGTTTCTACCCACAACACACAAAGAGATTCAATGATTTTTTGAGACTGTGTTAATGAACGCGTGTTCGATGTTGCTTTGCCGCTTTGTTTCTTTGTAATATAATTGCAAATATAGATAAAGGATTGCTTTTGAGAGTAGCTTAATTAGCAACAATGACAACAACTTATAAAACAATATTAAGTAATATAATATCAAAGTGAATGGAATTATATGAATGATGCTTTATACAATAGGCAAGAACCTCAGTTTACATTAAATTGGACGAAAATATATATGGGAGCTATATCTAAATCTGACCCGATTTTCTCTAAACTTTACCCACATCATTCTAGGCTTTATTCAGTACTATATGCCAAATTTCGTGCAAATCGAGATATGTATAGGGACTTTGCACCATTTACATAAACTCCGGCAAAATCATATATGGGAGCTATATCTAAATCTGACCCGATTTTCACGAAACTTTGCACACATCATTCTGGACCTGGGACTTTGGTGCCTATATCGGACGAAAATATATGTGGGAGCTATATCTAAACCTGAACCGATTTTCACCAATTTCAATAGGGTTCGTCCTTGGGCCAAATAAGTGACTTGTGCCAAATTTCATCTAAATCTGCTACAAACATATACACAAAGACAATACCCTGTACCACAGTGTGGTGGAGGGTATAAAAAGTGGGTTATATAGGGACTACCCCCAAAAGGGGGCGAATTTTAATAATTCTTGGGAGGGAGGTTTGTTACCATATTCGACTACAAAAAACCAAATTACAAAGAATTTGGTTGAAAAACGCGATCAAGAACCCCAAAATACCGAAAATTGGGTGGTACCCTTATATGGGGGCTACCCGAAATAATGGACCTATATTTTAGTTTATAATTTATAGTGGAGATATTTGCTACCTTTTAAGAACACGACGTACTAAATTACAGTCGATTCGGTCGAAAAATACGATAACAAAAATTTGGGGGTACCTTTATATGGGGACTACTAGAAAAACTGGATCTATATTTATAAGTTTTAGTGGAGTAATTTGGTACACAATAATAATCCAATGTACAAAGTTTCAGAGAATTCAGTTATAAAACGAGCCCAAGAACCCCAAAATACCAAAAATTGGGGGTACCCATATTTGGGGGCTATCCGAAAAATGGACCTATATTTATAATATTTAGTAGGGAGATTTGTTACCCAATAAGAACTCAATGTACCAAATTTAAGCGAATTCGGTCGAAAACTGCGATAAAACCCCCAAAATACCGCAAAATTGGAGTACCCTTATATGGGGGCTATCCGAAAATATGGACCCATATTTATAATTTTTAGTGGAGAGATTTGCTACCCAATAAGAACACAAAGTACCAAATTTTAGCGACTTCAGTCAAAAAACGCGTTCAAGAACCTCAAAATACCGAACATTGGGGGGTACCCTTATATGGGAGCTATGCCTAAACGTGGACCTATTTTCTCCAATTTCAATAGGGTTCGTCCTTAGGCCAATTAAGTGACCTGTGCCAAATTTCATCAAAAGCGGATCATAAATGCGACCTGCACTTTGTTAACAAAAATACATGGACGGACGGATGGACAGACGGACGGATATGTGTAAATCGACTCAGAAAGTGATGCTATGCATATTCTCAAAAGGAACCATGGGTCTATCTTGATTATTTTTGCCTGTTACAAACATATGCCCAAATACATAATAAAAAGTGGGATATAGGGACTAACACTAAAAGGGGGCGAATATTAATAATTTTTGGGAGGGAGGTTTTTTACCATATACGACTACAAAAAACCAAATTACAAAGAATTTGGTTAAAAAACGCGCTCAAGAACCCCAAAATACCCATATATAGCTTCGTCCGATTTTATGTAAATGATGCACCAAACTCCCAATATTTGTCCGATTGGGACAAAATTTTGCACAGAGTACTGATTTAGGTCCAGACTGATGTCTACGGAGTTTAGTTAAAATCGGTTCAGATTTATATATAGCTCCCATATATTGTTTCGTCCGATTTTATGTAAATGATGCACCAAACTCCCAATATTTGTCTGATTGGCACAAAATTTTGCACAGAGTTCTGAATAAGGTCCAGACTGATGTCTGCGAAGTTTTGTTAAAATCGGTTCAGATTTAGATATAGCTCCCATATATAGTTTCGACCGATTTGTTGGTGAATGATACACCAAACTCTCAATATTTGTCTGATTGAGTAAAATGTTGCATAGCGAATGCTATTGAGAAAAATTATGCGTGATAAGGTTATTGAAATCGGTTGAGATTTTGATATAGGTCTTATATATATTTTCGTTCGATTTTATGTAAATGGTGGTTACACGAAATTTGGCAGAGAGATTTAATACCCTCTATAATATAGTGATTACAAACAATAAATTGTGTTTGCAACGGTTACCTAATTAGATTCATGTGTTTATATATAGCTCCCATTTATAATTTGACTCGATTTCATAGAAATGGTACGCCAAAGAATCCAAGTCTATCCATTTGACATGCAATTTTTCGTTGATTTCCGAATGGTATGTGTATGGTTTTTCAATTGGTTCAAATATTTATCTAGATAGCACATTTAATTTCGCCCGATTTCATCTCAATGGTCCTCCAAAGATTCTATGACCGTTCTTTCTACAGGATATTGTAGATATTATACATGTACCCAAAGTGGAGTGAAGGGTATCATATAGTCGGCCCCGACCGACTTTTGATCATTTCTTACTGTTTTTTTTCTTTTTTTTTAATTGTAAAATATGGAATTATTTTCTTTATATGTTAAGTTATCGATATATTTTATGTGATCTCAGGTGAAAATGTCTAGGTGTTACTAACGGAATGACAAATTTAACATTCACTCCCATTATGTCCCGCCCGTAAAGCGAATGTCAGAGTCAACATTGAACTATTTTACCTATTGAAAGTGGTGGCTAGGTGAAAACATGTCGTATATTGGAAATTTTCTGTAAATATACATTTTTCTTCCCAAAAACCCAGAGTGTCAAATTACAGAAACTTCGACTGAAAATTGGGTTTTAAAAATACCGCAAATGGGGTAGGACCGTTATCTGGGGCTACGCTAATTTTGAGCCACTTCAGTGGAAACATACAGCTATTTTCCAAAAGGCAAACATGTCACGGGACCAGACAATTTTCTGTGTATATGATTTTCACATTCCACATACACATATCCTTAAGAAAAATAATCAACATTCAACAACACAAGTATAAGTACAAACTTACCCATTTATGTCAGCAGTAGCTCTTATAAATATTTCCCCTTGTAATTTAATAAACTAAATCTTAATTGAATCTTAAGGTATTTTAAAACTCTTTGACCTTAAAGTAATGAAACTGTAATTATACAAAAAACAGTAAACTTTTCTACATTCTTTTGAGACTCTGGCAAATTGACACGCCATCATTCTGCCAATTTATGCTACACAACTACCTAAATTGTTTTTAACTTCCATCGCTTGACATCCTACGGCTTATTAAATTTATTTTTAATATCTAATCTTAAGAGGAATATTTTCTCGTACAAACTTTAACATAAGTCCTGCCTGGCCTGACTGTCACATTGTATTAAGAAATTTGTGTAAGGATGTCGAAGGAAGACAGAAGCCGTCAGATGACAGTAATAACTGCCCGACTTAGTCAATAAATATGACATGACAGTGTTTTCTTGGTTGTTCAACCTTTTGTCGTGACCTTTGTCCATCTTTCAGTTTTTAATCTGCTTGTTGTGACTTGCCAATGTACAATATTATATACCAAAACCACTCGTGAACACAAACACATATAAATTTGTCGATGTTTACAGTTCAGTGGAAAACTTTTGCACCTGAGTAAACTTGTTGCTAGTACACAACATTTGTCTGCAGAATTGGTATGGTATTGTGCACATTCGTCCACAAAGTCGTCAAAATGATTCTATATTTGTATGTCAGTATTTGGTAATGTTGGAGGAAATGAGTTATTGGCTGTGTAGACAGAATGTCTTGGTTATGTTAAGAGAGAGTTATCGAAAATTCGGACGTACGTTTATTTGGGCTTAAGGGTGAATTGTAAACATTTTGGTAGCCTCCATATAGCGGTCAGTATTTTGACAAACTAATTGACTTTAATATGGGATTTCAAATTCTTACTGGATAGAAAGTGTTCTTACCAAAAATTATCAATATTGGACCACTGTTTAATACAGCCCGCATATAAATGTGAAATTAAATTTGTTGTGGAAAGTTTTGTTCAAATCGGTCATTCTTTCGCCTAATATTGAATTTATATACCTTGAAATATTTTACACTTTGAGGTACAGAAGGAGTAGATCAATTAGTCCCATATTAGGACTTAATGTATGCTTGTGAAATATATTAGGTTGTTCAAAGTTTAGTTTAAATCGGATACTACCATATAATACCATATGAAGTTCTGAACCTTTTTAAAAAACTTTTTAATGTACAACAAAAGTTGGACAGTATAAAAAGTTCGGCCCGTCCGAATTTAACGACGTTTTAACTTGTTTTGTATATAAAAGTGTAAGTCGGTTTTGCCGACAGATATATACCCTCAGCCTATTGTTTTTCAAAATAATAGAATCGCCTAACATATGATTTATAAATATTGAAAATGTTTACCATTTTTACCATTTTATTCGCCTAATATTGGATTTATAAATATTAAAATGTTTACCTTTTTTGAGGTATGTACCAGAAGGAGTGGACCGATATTCCCTATCTTCGAACTTGAACTAAGTTTGGAAGAAATATTAAGATGTGAAAAATTTGGATGAAATTAATTACTCCCTTCGAGTGTTAACGTGAGCACCAGCCGACCACACAGCGGACATTTGTAAATCGACTCCAAAATGCCTGAAACGGATTTGGTCCAAAGAAGCATGGGGTCTAAAACCAATATTGCGATGAGGCACATTTTCACCGCATCAAAGTGTATATACCCTCATTAGCCATAAGGTTGAATGTATAAAAATAGAGAACATAGATATTAGTATATTTATAGTTTCATGAATACTGAATTTTCTACGAAAAACATGCTGCCAAGGTAGAGTTTATATAAAATTTGCCATTTCGTTTGCAACCCCACAGAAAATCTTTCAACCAAAATGATCAATATTGGCCCATTTTTCGGGGTGGCCCATGTTGCGTGGTAGCCCCAATATTGTGTTTTTCCAACCTTATTAACATAATCCTCAATAATTTGGTATTTTGGATTCTAATCCTAATATGTAAAGATTTAAAGAGTAGCGTAGGTTTGCCAAATTCCCATTCGAAGAAAGCTGGATATTGTAATTGCAGGAGATTCCAGTTGCATCCATATATCAATACTTATTATACACTCGCGTTATTAATTAATAAATGTTCTGACCTACTTGGTAAATATGAACAAATACTCTTTTATGGTGCTTGGTACCTTATGGGAATGGGAAAATTATTGCTTTAACAATATCTAAATCTCTTCATGCCTGGAAATTGTGTTCATACATTATTTGCATTTTGTTTGTAAATATTTCACGCTTTAAGATTTTCATTGTCTGCTTAAGCATTTCACTCACATATTTTATTCCTTGTCATTTGCAAATTTTCTAAGATTTTATCATTTGAATAACAATACTCATATTAAAGAGGTTTTCTAATTTGTCAAGGATTACCACAACAACCTTTCATGTGAAGGGATAAGTCATCATCATGCCAAACCTACGCTAACAATTATCCCGTTTCCATATGTTTTTTCCAAAGAAAATGAATGCTTACCAAACATTAAAACATCTTTGGGGACAAAAATTGCGATATCATAACAACGAAAAGTTAAGTGGTGCAAAAATGCAAAAAGAGGGGGTTCTACGAAAAGAGCGTATTTAAGAAAAATAAAATATTTCTTTAAATATTTTCTATAATCTTAAACAAGTAAAGATGTCATATAGCTCGGCCGGACAGCATTTGGACAAAATACTTAAAGTCGGTCGGAACTCTTATTGGGTGATGTATCAAAAAATGGATCAATATTGAAAATGTTCTATGAAGAAATTTTTTTACCCACGAATAACACGGAATGCTGAATTACACTCCACCTTTTTTGGATCGTATTATATTCAAATTAAAATACCTAGAGGTTATTATACCCTTCACCACACTGTGGTACAGGGTATTATGTCTTTGTGCATATGTTTGTAACAGGCAAAAGGAAACGAGCTAGACACATGGTTCCTTTTGAGAATATACATAGAATCACTTTTTAAGTCGATTTATGCATGTTCTTCCATCCGTCTGTCGGTATGTCTGTCCATGTTAAATTGTAAACAAAATATAGGTCGCATTTATGATCCGAATTTGATGAAATTTGGCATAGGTCACTTATTTGACCCAAGGACGAACCCTATTAAAATTGGAAAAAAGTTGGTTAAGATTTAGATATAGCTCTCATATATATTTTCGTCTGATTGAATGTAATTGGTGTACCAATGTCCCTATATCGACGCCTCCGGACCATAGTATGCTAAGCCGACTTAGCATGTTTTAAAGTTCTTTACGTTTCTAGATACTACGGTCCTTAATTTAAATTCACTGAAATTTTGGTAATCATCGGCCAACCCAAACCAAAGTTATAAGCACAAAATTTACTTAGCATGGCACGTACGATTAAAGAAACTTCCATACTTTGAAAGCTTCTATTGAAAAATTCACTTTTCAGACTTAGCATACTATGGTTCGGAGGCGTCGATATATCTTTCGATTTGCACGAAATTTGGCACAGCCTACGGAGTTTGGTCAAAAATGATGCGTGTTAAATTTCGTGAAAATCGGTCCAGATTTAGATATAGCTCCCATATATAGTTTCGTTCGATTTTATGTTAAACATTCACCAAAGTCCCTATAAATCTTTCGATTTGCACGAAATTTAGCACAGCGTACTGAATTAAGTCTAGAATGATGTGTGATGTTTCCTGAAAATCGATCCAGATTTTGATATAGCTCCTATATATAGTTTCGTCCGATTTTAAGTAAAATATGCACAAAATACCCAAGGTTAGGCCGTTTGCTACAAAATTTTGCACAACGTACTGAAATTAATATTGCCTCTCGTTTGCCAAGTTTTGTACGAATCGGTTCCGATTTAGATATAGCTCCCATATATAGTTTCGTCCGATTTGAAGTAAATGGTACACCAAACCCAAAGTTATGCCGATTGACTCAACATTTTGCATAATGTACCGAAGTTAATATTATCTAGCATGTGGAAAGTTTTGTTGATATCGGTTCAAATTTGGATAGAGCTATCATATATATTTTCTCCCGATTTTAATGATATGGTGCACCAAGAACACAAGATGTGGCCGATATGCACAAAACATGCTGAAATTAATATAACCTAACCTGTGACAAGTTTCTATGAAATCGGTTTAGATTTCGATATAGCTTTTATATAGATTTTTGTCCGAGTTAGTCATATAGTCGGCCCCGTCCGACTTTACTACTTTCCTTACTGGTTTTTTAACTAAATATTTCCTACTACCATTTCATTAAAGATAGCACCTAGAAATTAAACCCAAAAGGAATATCTTTAAACTTCATCCAATATCGTGTTGCGATAAAAAAACCTCTCATATTTTTCTACCAGAAATTCTCCCACACATTTTTGTAATGTTCACATCTTTAATTTATTACCCAAGCTTAGATATTCTATGACGAAAGAATCTGGGTTTCCATTTCTTTTATATCCCACATCTCTTTGAATACAATCAGTATCTATCTACTGAGCCTTATGCCCTTAAGAACCAATAAAAATTATATTGCTGTTTCCTTTTTATTTTAGCAAATAGACCACAGCAAATTCTTTTGTGCATGAGCATTATATTTATTAAAAATAAATCCTTATAAACGCCTGTAAAATACACACTCATACACTTCCAACAAAGTAAAAAAAGTGAGTGTTTCGTTTTTTTTGCGAATATATTTTCAGCACATATATTGGAGATATTCGTTACGACTTAATAGAAAGCTATTAGGTCATACGAACCAATTTACTAGTATCAGAAATTGTTTTATACCAAAATAATATTTCGAGTGGAAGCATTTATCAACAAATTTTGGATTCGGATAGCTCCAATTTTTATTTACTTTTGGATGTACTTTATTCTTTATTTTTAGACTTTTGAGAACGTTTTTTAGCTTCTGATTAATTTAGTTAGTATAGATCCTATAAAACGTTACTGACGCTTTTTCGAGTTGGTAACCTTACATTGGAATGTAATTTGGTATATATGAATTGGAATTTCGATTGACCATACCTGCGATGGTCAATGTTTCGGAATTGATATCATATAACTTTTCCTCCCTTATTCGGTATAATGTTATATTTTGCGTTATCTTTGGGTGTCAAATCGTCCAACCGGTATGCATCGTTTACGGTATGTTCAATGCTTTAGCTCGATTTTCCAACGTAAGAGTATATTTCGTTTTCTCCTGACAGCAATTTACTATGGCATTGCGATCGATGGATACTTAATGGTCCTCTCCCTGGCAGAGGATATAAAAAGTTCAGCACGGCCAAAATAAACGACATTTTAACTTGTTTCTAGAATAAAAATTAAATTTTGAAAGATACCAATTAATGTGCGCATATATTCAATGATTTACTTGCATTTTCCGCAGCACAAAATAATGTATAATAATTATAATTTTGTAAAATAAATTAAATGTATTTGTCCTCTAATGGAGGACAAATATAACAGCATATTTTTCAAACAAACAAAATCATTCAAATGTAAAAATCAATAAGTTTCTATAAATATTTTGTTGTAATTTTTCCCAAGTTCTTACAATAGCCTTCGGCAATAAACTATATATAAAGTCAACTACTATGAAGTTATTTCTAATCCATTATCCACTCTTCTATTTTAGTTCCATGTTATTAAAGTTAGCCATGAAAAATATAAACAGAAAAAGTTTTGAATATATTTTTCTCAATTTTCTGGAACATGAGAATAAAAAAGTTTTACTGCCTAAACTACACCTTAAGAATACAAGACACACAAACCGATTGTTTTCGAGAGTTGTATCACGAAAAAGACAAACCCACACAGATGGAGAACCACAAATCAAATAAACAACTATACTCGTATTATGACAATACTAGAAATAGTTGTGAAAGTTGTTTTGTTTGGGAAGAAGTTCTAGATATGCCGTTAAACAAACATTAATGTAATAATGAAAATCTTCATTTAAGCTTTATCTTTAATCTAAATAAATGTATTAAACAAGTAAGGAAAGTTCAAAAGTCGGACGGGGTCGACTATATGATACCCTTCACCACATTGGGTACATACAAGAGATAAATTAGACATAGAAAGAATAAACATAGCATCTTTGGAGGACCATTGAAATAGAATCGGACGAAATTAATTGCGTGAAGTATATAGATATTTGAGCTAAGTGAAAACAACGCATACACACACCAATCTGAAAATTTTGAAAAATTGAATGCCCATAATAGAACAAAATATGTATAAATGGATGTATTGCAGCAACCGTGGCATCCACCATTTGCTATGATGCGCTATCCAACATGTATCCCGACGAAAAATCCAATACACGTTATTCTAGTTTCGATTTGGTACGTTGTGCACTAATTCGTCCTCAGCGTACAAACTTTTGTTACTTGGTATATCATTTTGATGAAATCGGATGAAACTATATATTGGGAGTTTGGTGCACCATTTAACTTAAATCGGACGAATCAATATATGCGAGCTATATCTAAAACTGAACCGATTCTTTCCAATTTCAATAGGGTTCGTCCTTGGGCCAAATAAGTGGCATGTGCTAAATTTCACCCAAGTCGGATCATAAATGCGACCTGTACTTTGTTCACAAAAATACATTGATGGACAGACGGGCATGCATAAATCGACTCAGAAAGTGATTCTATGTATATTATCAAAACGAACCATTGGTCTATCTTGATTCTTTTTGACTGTTACAAACATATGCACAAAGACGTAATACCCTGTACCACAGTGTGGTGAAGGGTATAAAAATCATTGGTTTACAAAATAGTTTGACAAATGTTGAATGCCAGAAATCGCCTCAGATTTCCAAAACTTTAAATTTTATTTCGGTTAATAACACAATTGTTAACCCGAACGGCACAATTATCCTTACTTACCTGAGAAAAGTTCTCGTCATCATGACTACAACTTACTAACCCAAGACATAAAGGAAATATCGTTAGTCACACTCATTTATTAGTATGCCGAAATCATAAAAATAACTAGTTGTGAGTTTTAACCCTCCTTCCCTAATTCATATAAATGTTCTTGTTATGATAATTTGTACAAATAATAGCATATTACTATTATGCCTGCTGAACTCGTTACCGTATAAAACCAGTAAGGAAAGTTCAAAAGTCGGACGGGGCCGACTATATGATACCCTTCACCACTTTGGGTACATGCAAGGTATGTTAATATCTACAATATTCTGTAGATAGAACGGTCCAAAAATATTTAAAGGACCATTGAGATGGAATCCGGCGAAATTAAATGTGATATCTAGACATATATTGGAACAAATTGAAAATACCCCATACACATGTGTACCATTTGTATGAAATTGAGTCAAATTATGTATGGGAGCTATATATAAACACATGTACCTTATTTGATTAACCGTTAGATACAGCATTTGTATTTTGTTATCACTCTATATTCAATTTAATACCCTCTGCCTAATTTCGTGTAAATCGAATAAACATATACCCTTCGGTACACCATTTACATAAAATCGAACGAAAATATATAAGACCCATATCAAAACCTGAACCAACTTCAATAAACCTTATCACGCATAATTTTTTCCTCAATAGCATTCGCTATGCAAAATTTTACTCAATCAGACAAATATTGCAAGTTTTGTGCATCATTCACATAAAATCGGACGAAACTATATATGGGAGCTATAAGTAAATCTGAACAGATTAAAAAAAACTTAACAGGCATCCATCTGAACCTGATTCAGTATCTGTGAAAACTTTGTCTCAATTGGACAAATATTAGGAGTTTGGTGCATCATTCACAAAAAATCGGACGAAACGATTTAACAAAACTCCGCAAAGTTTGTCCCAATCGGACAAATATTGGGCGTTTGGTGCATCATTCACATAAAATCGGACGAAACTATATTTGGGAGCTATATCTAAATCTGAAAAAAAATCGGACGAAACTATATACGGGAGCTTATCTATATCTGAACCGATTTTAACAAAATTTCGCACACATCAGTCTGGACCTAATTCAGAACTCTGTGCAAAATTTTGTGCCAATCGGACAAATATTGGGAGTTTGGTGAGTTCACATAAAATCGGATGAATACAAATATTATGGGAGACCGAAAAACGATCCTAAGAAGTGTCACTCGTGTTATGAACAAGTATTACATTGTCGCAATGGAAACCATGTACAAGTGTAAAAAGGCGCAATTGGGTGTTCAATTAATTTTTATTAAGGGATAAAGGTACTGAGGCACTGTGTTGTATTGCCTGAAAACAATTATGACTGTAAGCTTATTATATGTTTGATGGTTTGAATCATTGTTGGCGAATCATTATTATATGAGATTAAATATATAGTATGCATAAATTTGTACGTTATTTCACTGACCATAATGGAAAATATTTAATGTGAACATCGTTTTCAAATGTCGAATTGAATATTGTTCAGCGGTTTTTGGCTTAAAACAAGCTAAATTTCCTAACTCAAGAACTGTCACCTCATCTACTAACCTCTAAGGAAAGTACAAATGTCGGACCCACTATCTCTTACACTCCACCATGAAGATGTACCCAAAATACCAGACTACAGCCTATTTGTGGAAAAACGTATACAAAATCCACTAAATACTCATTAATTTTTCGCATTTTTAGTTATCTGCTGAAAAAAAATTCAAATAAACACAACCACTTGTATTGTTATTCAACTCAAACTGCCCTACCTTGTATCATTGTGCCATGGGGGTACCTTTATGTGGGGCTACCCCGGAATAATTTATAGTACGGAAATATGCTATGCAATGAGATCCCAAAAAACTAAATTACAGTCTATTTGGTTAAAAAATTTATCCAAAATACCGAATATTGGGATGTACCGTTATATGAAGGCTACACCAAAACGTGAACTGGTATATCCCATTTGGAATACAATACATTCTAGGAGAACTAGCAATGTCTATGCCTATGTTTGTCATGATATATATTTTTATACCCTCACGATTTTTGTCTGAATTGGTATTTTGGGTCCTAATGTATAGCGAAATTTTCTAATAAAAATTATTTATATGACCCGAGTTTGGGGTATTTTGGGGATTTTGGACTTGTACAGAAATCTTTCCTACTAAAAACACAAAGGTTGTTTGTGTAGGTTCGCTTATTTTTATTATGCCCGATATAAATATCCCACTCATTTTTGACTAAATCGTAGATCTTACAATATATCTAATTCTATTGAAAAACTTGCTGTAAATCGCAAAAATGCCGGAAGCTATTTGAATATGACCTGCCTACAGGCAAAAGGTAAATCTATACAATTTGTTTGGAATCTACGTATATTAATTTAGAAGCAACGGACATGTCTACTATCGACATAGATTCTCACCCTGATTAAGAATGTATATGGATCGGAAATGACTATTTCGATTAGTAAACGGCGTTAATATACTTTCCATACTATTGTGAATGTATTGAATCTAACACATTAAAAATATAACGATTTAACGTGATTCCACGGTATATTGTGTTTGAGAAATTATCTCTAATAAATTGTGATCTGTTGAGTGGTGATAGGTAAGTTAAAAAATCTATCCTTTATGAAACGCTATTACAATTTCCTAATTAACTATTTAACATAAAACGTTTTAATTAAGTTGACTTTTTAATTAAAAACTACAAAAAATACTAACAGAACAAAAACATATTTTTATTCCTAAATTTCAAATCTAATGCATGGTCTGCCAATGTCACTATATAGAGACAGCATAGAAAAATACACATTTGTATTGCCCGTCTAAACTAACATTGAATTAAACAGCCAATTTGTCAGAAACAGATACTTGTCTAGAAAAAAATAGGGAAACCACATTCAAACTAACGTCGAAAAGACTGTCATCTATCACCTACCAACAAAAAAATTATTGTTTGCAATTACTACTGAACGCCTTTATTCTGAATAATTGACTACAGAAATCGAATGCGGTAGTTAAGTGAGTATGAGTGAGCTTTTTGTTGTCGTCGTCAGCCATATTGTGTTCATTATAACAGTGATTACTTGATTATGTTTATTGATGTTTCGTTTTAGTATGTGGTACTAATAGCGCCACATTAAGGTGACATTACAGTCAGCATAAAATGAATAAATGGAATGGACCAGAAGAACAATCATTAGCTTAGAATAAATTGATGACTTACAAATACATGGAGGCATACGAAAAGGGGCTTACACGTACATTAAGGTAATGTATGAGAGTAGCATCACAACATAACCCTTATTTCTGATTGGTTGCGTAATTCCTTGTCCCAGCCTCTTAGAGATTAACAGGGATCAAAATAAGTAAAAACGTAGTAAAATTCGGTATTATATGGTATTAAGTTTGAAAACTGTATTAGGAACTTCATGGGAAATATTTTGTAGCACTAAAGTATTTTAAACTTTTTCTGGAAATATATTTTCAAACTACCGTAATCTCATATTATAAGGCCTGGGTCCTTCTATAATGATATGTCGAAACATGATCCTATATTGTTAATTTTCTTCATATATGTATGTCACCGTTAAGAACCACATCGGAGAGAAAGTGCGGCTAAAGTTATCGTTAAAATTATACAGTACCTGTTGGCGGAAATGTCATTCCACCAACTGACAATATTCTTTTTTTCAACTGTTTTTGTCATTAATTTTAATTATAATTTATTTTTGTATTTATTATAATATATATTACTTTGAGCCACTGTTTGTTAAGCATAATACCACACAGCATTATAACAGTTAAATAATATTTCATCAATGTTAATTATTTTTACAACTAACATTTGAGAGAAATATGTAAACTGTATTTTTTCAATTCTCTTCATTTGCATATTCCATAATTTCTAACACTCTTTATGTTTAATGAGTGCAGCCACAACCACAGCTTAAGTCTTGCTTAAGGTGTTTTGTTGTTGCCGTCGGCTGATCTCAATTATGCCAGCACTTAGCCAACTACAGTTATACCTGTTCGCACACGACAATGTTTGCTTGAAAACATTTGAATTACGTGTTGGTTGTGCGTGCAGGCTTCACTGTAGGTTGGCTCAGTTGTTATTTATGGAAATTATGGAATGAGTATGCAAAAATAATGGAAGTATGAAGAGGTTGATGTAAAATAAACTCTCAATACTCTGTCTTATTACATTTTGATCGTCAACAGCACAACAACTAGATAAGTATTGAAAACTTTGTCTTGCTTTGCATTGCTGCTATAGTGAACAGTGTTTGATTATTTTCTTTAATAAAATATTTTTAAATATTTTTTCGAAAGAAAATATACATATTTTTATTTTTTTTTTCTTTTTTTTATTAATATTTCCGAACTGTACGTACATTTTTTGGTGCCGAAACCCGGGAATCTTTCTCGTGAAATTATTTAAAAAAAAAAACCTTTTTTTTTGTGAACAATTTGCTTGTGGAAAACGTGATTTTTCATTGCATAACATATTGTGAAATTGTGTTGGAAGAAGTAATTTTTAAAAGCTTTGAAATATGTGTACCCTCGACCAAATTATTCAATTGCAACATGATTCGTTGTCAATTTTAGTAAAACATCAAACTCGATTTTGTGCCAAGAATATTGCTGAAATAACTCCAGGTTATTTGCAAACCCTTGGACAAAGAGTTGATGATATATTTTCCAATTTTGAAGGACAACATACTGAAATATTGCAAAAAGTGAATGATGATGGAATTGATCCAAATGATGTTCCTTATTTAAGTGAAGATTTTTACTTCGAGTTTTCTGAAGTGTATTTCGTTTTTAAAGGCAAAATAATGGATGCTCTGTCACAACATTCTGTGCAATATTCTCCCTTGTCCAGTACCTTTGTTGCTCATAATGGTCGTGCGGATACCACAATTGGAGTGGACCCCAAACTCCCGAAAATTTCACTTCCAACTTTTACTGGCGACTATATGGAATGGGTACCATTTCGGGACATTTATGTTTCGCTAGTTCATGGCAATGAATCTTTAAATAAAATACAAAAATTTTACTATTTAAAGGGAACACTTGCAGGCGAAGCTGCTAATTTAATCAAGACGATTTCAGCTACCGAAGCTAATTATGATTCCGCATGGAAAAGCCTGGAATCCAGATACCACAATAAAAGAATGATTGTTGGTCATCTAATTAGTAAATTATTTGGTATCGAAAAATCCAATGGTGGATTTCAATCTATAAAAACACTACTTGATTCCACTAAAGAATGTTTAGCCTCTCTTCAGAATTTGAACATAGATACAGGTAGTTGGGATCCCATATTGATTCATGTAGTGGCGCAAAAGTTAGATATACAGACAAGAAAGGATTGGGAACATTCATTAAAATCTTCGACAGAAATTCCAACTCGTACCGAAATGTTTGATTTTCTAGAGAGAACATTTAGAACTCTAGAATCAATTAACGACGACTATCCTTCTACTAGTAAACATAATTCCAAACATAATAAACATGGTTCACAAACTAAGAAAACGTATGTGCATACAAGCAAATTTGCCAAACCAAATTCAAAATGTGTTTATTGCGACAAACCTCATTCTTTATCGAAATGTTACAAATTCTTAGCTTTGTCATTACATGACAAAAAACATTTTTTATCTTAAAAGAACATTTGTACAAATTGTCTAGCCATTGGTCACAGTGCTGACCAATGTTCATCTCCTTTTCGCTGCATTATATGCAAACAATTACACCACACTGTGCTACATACGGACGTTCAGAACAGACAAACAATAACAATTCACAATCCATTTCAGGATCAAATCACATGACTTCTCACAATGCTAGTTCCTTTACATCAGTGTTACTTTATACTATACGTTTATATGTTCGCACACAATCAGGTTTCTATCCTTTGAGAGCGCTCTTAGATCCAGGTTCGCAGAGAACTTTGATTACTGAATCTGTTGTGCAACTTCTTGGGCTTCAAAAGCATAAATCACACTGCAACATTATTGGTATTGGAGATGGTTACAGAAATTTATCCAAATATTCAACAAACATTGATCTCTTCTCTCGATCCAAAAACTATGTCGTTTCGTGTCAAGCTTTGGTACTCTCCAATCTTTCCGCTTACACATCACAACCGTCTACGAAACATGTAGCAATGCCCGAATTATCAGTCGATGATATGGCAGATCCTTATTTCTTTCAATCTGATAGAATTGACCTTATTCTTGGCTCCGACATTTGCTCGAAAATTCAAATTCCAAGTGAATCTTTTGTTTACAACAACCTGTTTTTCCAAAATACATATTTTGGTTGGGTATTTTCTGGACCTACGACCCCCAATGTGAACAGAAGGATTCATGTACATACTTCAAATCTTGAAAATCTTATACGCTCATTTTGGGAGCAAGAAGAAGTTTTACCTCAAAGAGAGATAACCGATGAGGAATCAAAAGTTGAGTCTTTTTATAAAGCCACTACAAAACTTTCCGAATCAGGGCGGTATGTAGTACAGCTTCCATTTAAATCGTTAATTCAAGATCAAATTTTGCCAGAACTTGATAATAACATAGTAAATGCTGTCAAACGTCTTAGACATCTAGAAATTTCATTTTCAAAACGACCTGATTATGCTAAAATCTATAAAACCTTCATGAAAGATTATGAAATTTTG
>NW_026876833.1:0-20351 GCF_032173495.1 Musca vetustissima | reverse complement strand
TTATACAATACCAATTGGGCTACATCAGAGAGACCACAGGTCTTTATACAAGACCAATTGGGCTTATCTTAGATTACTGGTCTTTACACAAGACCAATTGGGCTGTATCGGAGACCACAGGTCTGTATACAAGACCAATTGGCCTGTATAGGAGACCAGAGGTCTTTATACAAGACCAATTGGGCTGTATAGGAGACCAGAGATCTTTATACAAGACCAATTGGGCTGTATAGGAGACACCAGGTCTTTATACAAGACCAATTGGGCTGTATATCGGAAAAGAGACTACAGGTCTTTATACAATACCAATTGGGCTACATAGGAGACCACAGGTCTTTATACAAGACCAATTGGGCTTATCGGAGATCACAGGTCTTTACACAAGACCAATTGGGCTGTATCGGAGACCACAGGTCTGTATACAAGACCAATTGGCCTGTATAGGAGACCAGAGGTCTTTATACAAGACCAATTGGGCTGTATAGGAGACCACAGGTCTTTATACAAGACCAATTGGGCTGTATAGGAGACCACTGGTATTAATACAACACCAATTGGGCTGTATCGGGGACCACAGGTCTTTAAACAAGACCAATTGGGCTGTATCGGAGACCACAGGTCTTTATACAAGACCAGTTGGGGTGTATAATAGAACACAGGTCTTTATACAAAACCAATTGGGCTGTAGAGGAGACCACAGGTATTTATACAAGACCAATTGGACTGCATAGGAGACCACATGCCTTTATACAAGACCAATAGGGCTGTGTAGCAGACCAGGGGTCTTTAAATGGAGCCAATTGGGTTGTATAGGAGACCACAGGTCTTTAAGCAGGGCCAATTGGGCTGTATAGGAGACCACATGTACCTCTAATCCCCTGTACCTCTAATCCGGAAAAGCCCTATTGACTCTAATCCGGAATTTCTGTTAAACTTTCTGATCATACCACTAATTCCCGATCTAACCAAACAAAAACAAAATTGACTTCACATCGTCGTCACAATGTCAACAGATACTGCGGTGTGTAAAGGAAGTGTTGTGCACACAATACACGGTGTAGCTTTCCAAACTCTTTCCCAGCAACGAACAACAAACAGCAACATCCACAACAACAACGACACAACTATACACGGTAACAAACCGAATTCGACTTGCATTGGTTATGTCAAATTCAATAGGGAAATGTTAAGTAAACATTGGATATACCGAAAACAGAACTGCAAAACAGGAAATTGAATTTTCGACTTTGGCAATTGTATGCAATGCATTTTTTGTTTCTTTGTTCGTGCAAAACCAAAACTTTGTTGCTGTCCGTTCTCCTTTTTCGTGAGTGCCCCTAACATACATGTACTGTATGTGTGTGAGCGTTTGCTGTTCGTTTTTATTCTAACTTGTTTTTATTTGTGAAACGTTTACGTTTGCGGAACGTTTTAGTTTTACTAATGTCATTGCTAAGACGAAGTATAGGAAAAACAAATATGTGCAACGGAAGCAAAATTTATGCAAAATTAGATAGGGTTGTTGTATTGCTAAAAAATATACTAGAGAAGTCCATAACAACAATAATAGAATCAAGTTGGAACGAATTATTAAACGTAGTTAAGGGTCGTGTAATCAGTAGTCCAATACTAAAAATAAATAGAATTTAAATTTTTCTAAAAACGTAAGAACTATACAAATCGGGCAATATTATTAAGAACAAGTGATAAAGCGTTAAGTTCGGCTGGGCCGACCTTTGGATACCCTCCACCACAGTTATACTAACAGATACATGCAATGAAAAAATGTAGGGAACATACTAAAAAGTGGTCATATACCGATAATTCTACAAACCGATTTATGTAAACCATTATGTACACCAAATACAAACTTCAGCAATTTTTAATGGGGATATTTCCTAAAATCTGTAAGATCCAAAAAGTGGATTGATACTGATAACGCATGGTAGAGTATAAAATCCTCAAACTACTGTAATTTAGATTACAAAGTTATATGAGGGTATGCCTATGGGGACCAATATTGATTACATAGTGTAGGAAATAGTGAATATTTGGTTAATTAATGACCAGCATATGCTAATTTTAAACCCAAATTTTAATTGTTTATCTCAATCCTTTCCTTCAGGAGGTATCAGTATATTGAGGAGATGCCTAAATATCTGCCGATATATTTCATTATCGTCATGTTTGAGTATTCTTTTATCACAATATCTTTAGAAGGCGGAATACTTACAACAGATGGCTAAATAGTCTTTGTAGAGTAAAAATTGACTATTCCCCGTAACGACTACCCAACCGCAACACACGGAACAAATCAGAAAACTATTTTAATATAAACCAGCAAGGAAAGTAGTAAAGTCGGACGGGGCCGACTATATGATACCCTTCACCACTATGGGTCTATTAAACAGGACTATTAGCATGAAATTGGATGATCTAAATTTATCTAAATGTGAATCTACCTAGATCTATCCATAAAGTATGTAAATCGACTTCAAACAAATATAAATAGGTCATCCGTTGGGCTAAATCTGTACTTCTAGAAAACCCAACTATATAATTTTATGCTAAATTTTGTACGATGTGCACACTTTGATGTCAATCTGACTAACATGAGAAGTTTGATGCCCAATTTACTTGAAATCGGGCGAAAATATATATGGTGCGTCAATTACTTAAAATCAATCTATAATAAAAGGGGCTATATCTATCTAAATCTGGACAGATTTTCACGAAACTTGGCAGACATCATTCTAGACCTAAATGATTAGGCTGTACCAAATTTCGTTCAAATCGAAAGATATATAAGGAATTTGGGGCACCATTTACATGAAATCGGACGAAACTATATATGGGAGATATATCTAAATCGGGACCGATTTTCATGAAACTTGGCAGACATCATTCTAGGCTCAATTAAGTACGTTATGCCAAATTTCGTGCAAATCGAAGGATATATAGGGACTTTGGTGCACCATTTACATGAAATCGGACGAAACTATATATGGGAGCTATATCCAAATCTGGACCGATTTTCTCGAAAGTTGGCAGACATCATTCTAGGCTCAATTAAGTACGTTATGCCAAATTTCGTGCAAATCGAAGGATATATAGGGACTTTGGTGCACCATTTACATGAAATCGGACGAAACTATATATGGGAGCTATATCTAAATCTGGACCGATTTTCTCGAAAGTTGGCAGACATCTTTCTAGGCTCAATTCAGTACGTTATACCAAATTTCGTGCACATCGAAAGATATATAGGGACTTTGGGGCACCATTTACATGAAATCGGACGAAACTATATATGGGAGCTATATCTAAGTCCAGACCGATTTTCCCGAAACTTGGCAGACATCACTCTAGGCTTAATTCAGTACGTTATGCCAAATTTCGTGCAAATCAAAAGATATATAGGGACTTTGGGGCACCATTTACATGAAATCGGTCGAAACTATATATGGGAGCTATATCTAAATCTGGACCGATTTTCTCGAAACTTGGCAGACATCATTCTAGACCTAAATGATTAGGCTGTACTAAATTTCGTGCAAAGCGAAAGATATATAGGGACCGTTTACATTAAATCGGTTAAATATATATATGGAAGCTATAACTAAATCTGAACCGATTTTTTCCAATTTCAATAGGGTTCGTCCTTGGGCCGAATAAGTGACCTATGCCAAATTTCATCCAATTCGGATCATAAATGCGACCTGTACTTTGTTTACAATTTAACATAGACAGACGGACGGACATGCATAAATCGACTTAGAAAGTGATTCTATGTATATTCTCAAAAGGAACCATGGGTCTATCTCAATTATTTTTGCCTGTTACAAACATATGCACAAAGACATAATACCCTGTACCACAGTGGGGTGAAGGGTATAAAAAGGAGGTTATATGGGGACTACACCTAAAAAGGGGTGAATATTAATAATTTTTGGTGGGCAGATTTGTTTCCATATACGATTACAAAATACAAAATTTCAGCGAATTCGGTTGAAAAAAGCTCTCAAGAACCTCAAAATATCGAAAATAGGGGGGTAACCTTATATGGGGGCTAGCCGAAAAAATTGACCTATATTTATAATTTTTTGTGGAGAGATTCGCTACCCAATAAGAACTAAAATTACTGAATTACAGCCAATTCGGTGAAAAATCAGGTCATAACCCCCCAAAAAATGGAAATTGGGAGGTACCCTTATATGGGGACTACCAGAAAAAGTGGACCTATTTTTATAATTTTTAGTGGAGAAATTTGGTACCCAATAAGAACCCCCTGTACCAAGTTTTACCGAAATCGGTTGAAAACCGCGCTCAAGAATCCCAAAATATGGAACATTGGGCGGTACCCTTATATGGGCTATGCCTTAACGTGGACCGATAAAGCCCATCTTCGAACTTGACTTGCCTGCAGGCTCTATGCAAAATTTTGGCGATCTATCTCAATTCGTTTAGACGCTAGAGTGATTACAACAGACAGACAGACGGACAGACAGACGAAATGGTTAAATCGTCATAGAATTTTACGCTTATCAAGTATATATATACTTTATAGGGTCGGAAATGATTATTTCGATGAGTTACAAACGGATAAACAAATTTAATATACCCTCCATACTATGGTGGAGGGTATAAAAATCTATATGTACAGTGGTGTGACGTAATTAAAACATGAACTGTGGTAAATTGTTTTTCATCAGCCCTCGATTGGTTCCAAGTATTTTTGATTTTTTATTTCAAAACACTTAGATATACTGCACTTAACATATTTAATGTTAAATAGAATATTATTGCATGTAATATGTCCACAAATAACGGGTTTTAAGCAAAAACATCAACTTTTACATAATTAAAACATTGTTTAAATATTTACATTACTGCGATTTTTTGAATAAACACCTTAAATTTTTAAATTAAGTAATCTAAGCACCAATAAATTCATTTACAGTTAAAACCAGTGAGCGGAGCAGTATAGTCGGACGGGGCCGACCATACGATACCCTACACAACTACCACGAACTCTAACTTTCTGAGGATGTTTATTCCGAGTCTGAGTAATATTTCCTGATATTTGCCCCCTCTTGTACAGTCCTTCTAATTACTTGTCCGGATTACCTTCACTGTGGGTGTGTTGTGATTTTCGGATTATACTCTACTCGAAAACACACAAAAAATTATGTTTTCGGTCCATTTCATCCCAAAATTTTAATCTGATCATCACCGAAAATTGTAGGCGTTGTTCCTGACCATAACTGGAACTTCATGAAAAATTTCAAAGCCATCAGCGCGATATTTCTCCCTTTAATGTGGTAATGGATTACTAAATAATATCTGAATACGTAAGCACATGTAAATATTTGACTGTAACTCCCACATCTGAGTAGATACATCACTATATTTGGTATCAATTTAAAGGTCAACCACTCCGCTTGGATATGTTATCAACTCCTAGGGTCTACATCCTCCAGGAGTAAATATATATGCCATAGAATACAAATTTTGTCATTTTTCACACAAAAGTCAGGGTCCATTTGACCCGCTAAATATTGACCGATCTTTATCAAAACATGCACGCTTATTCTCTGACCCGATCCCCTTCTCCATGCAAAAATTCGCGGTGTTTGGGCCATAATTGCGGCCTCAGGAGCGACCAGAAAAACCGACAAAAATTTAGTATTTGGTCCATTTCATCCCCTAAATATTAACCGATCTTTTCCAAAAACAATAGGGGTCTTCATTGGCCAGAACCCATCCTACATGCAAAATTTCGTGAAGATTGGTCCATAACTGTGGCCTGTATCGTGTTTACAAATTATAATGGACAGACGGACGGACACACATGTCTAGATCGACTCAGCTAGTCGAGATATGACGATCGGTATACTTAAAGGTGGGTCTAGGACCAATATTTCGCGGCGTTACAAACATTTGGGGCTGCACAAAGCTATAATACCCTGACAACATAGTTGTGTAGGGTATAATTAAGTTTTCGTCCCACTTCATTCCAAAATTATTATCTGATCATCAGCGAAAATTATAGGCGTTGTCCTTGACCATAACTAGAACCTCATGGAACATTTCAAAGAGATCAGCGCTATAGTTCCGCTCTCCAGAGTGATAATGGTTTACTAACTAATATAGGAATACGGAGTTACCTGTAAATATTTAGATGTAACTCCCACATCCGAGCACATACAACAATATAATTGGTCTTAATTTAAAGGCCCACCACTCCTCGTGGATATAATATCAACTTCTCGGGTATTTGTCCTTCAGGGGTAAATATATAAGCCATAGAATACAAATTTTGTCATTTTTCACACAAAAGTCAGGGTCCATTTGACCCGCTAAATATTGACCGATCTTTCTCCAAACAGGCATGCTTATTCTTTGGCCCGATCCGCTTCTCCATGCAAAATTTCACGATGTTCGGATCATTGTTGCGGCCTCTGGAGCGATCAGAAAAACCGACAAAAATTTAGTATTTGGTCCATTTCATCCCCTAAATATTAACCGATCTTTCCCAAAAACAATAGGGGTCTTCATTGGCCAGAACCCAACCTACATGCAAAATTTCGTGAAGATTGGTCCATAACTGTGGCCTGTATCGTGTTTACAAATTATAATGGACAGACGGACGGACGGACGGACACACATGTCTCGATCGACTCAGCTAGTCGAGATATGACGATCGGTATACTTAAAGGTGGGTCTAGGACCAATATTTCGCGGCGTTACAAACTTTTGGGGCTGCACAAAGCTATAATACCCTGTCAACATGGTTGTGTAGGGTATAAAAATTTAAACAAGTCTGTAAAATAAATCATAATTGGAAACAATTTGTACAGAACACCTAAAACTCGGAAAATCACCCTTAACACTAGAAAGCCAAAGGCGGTCATTTTGACCGCTTTCCAATTTCAAGTACAGAAGCTACTGTACATTTAATGACACTTTTATTTTAAATTTGGTGATTTTTTTATAATAAACGTAATTCTAAAAAAAGTGTCATTAAATGCACAGTTGCTTTTTTACTTGAAATTGAAAAGCGGTCAAAATGACTGCCTTCGGCGTTCTAGTGTTAAAATAGAAAAATTGCTAGAATTTGTCGATAAATAGTACAAAATCGTATATGTTGACCAGTAAACGTTTTTAAAGCCAACATGACAATATTTTTCCATTTGTTTTTTAATAGAATATTAGATGTTCTGTAAAAACTGTTGTCAATTTTGATAGAATTTACAGATTTGTTTTGTAATTTTTTAGCTGTAAATGATTTTATCGGTGCTTAGTTCACTAACTTTAAACAAATAAGGGTATTTTTTTTTTAATATTTTCAAAAAATTGCAGTAATGTAAATAGTATTTGTATAAGTTTGATAAGTTCTGACTCAATTTCCCGAGCTCAGTCAATCACGTCTGCTGATTGACACCACGGGCATTTCCTCTGCAAGTTCCCTCAGCGGAGAGCGTAGAGTGTAGATGCCACCGAGCGGTGGTGATTGCTGTTTTGCTCTCCTTGCTCGACACTTTTCTCCCATTGGAATATGTAAATGTAGTAGTAAACGACAACCGATCCTCAGCGATCACCGCAATCCTCTGTGATTGCCTGAACCACAGCGTTCACTTGTCGTTTAACCTCCTTAGAGCTAACTTGTCGACCAACCTCCTAAGAAGTAACTAGTCGTATAACGTCTACGCGTTATTAATAGGTCTCAGCGCCGCCACCATAAATTACAAGAGGTAATTTATTTGTTGTATTACGAAAAGAAAGAACCACCAATAAATCCAAGATACATAGAATATTATATTAATAACTCTTGTGTTTTATTTTCTTTGCATTTCTTTCTTTACCATACACCATTGACTGCTTGGGAGTTCTCTGGCTGTCGCTTGCACCCCGCTCCCTTGAGTTAATCATTGATCACCCCCAATCATCACACAAACATCACCACAGCGAGGAGTAGAGCACACGCCTCAACAGTATTTGTACCTCAAAGTAGTAGTTGCACCTCAAAAAATATGGTAGTGTTATATGCGGTTATCTTAAGAACTGTTATATATAAGGGTTTACAATTTGTAAGAATAACGTTGTGTAAATACACGTCATCTATACGAAAATGATACGATCAAGGAAAAATTTAATTTTTACTGCATTTTCAAAATCAGCACATTGAAAATAGATAACATGAAAAGATTTTCTAGGTGAAATCGGATGAAAATATATATGGAAGCTACATCTAAACCTGAAACTACATCAATTCAATAGACTATGCAAAATTTAATGTAAATTGAACAGACATAATCTCCTCCATTTGCACCATTTGTATGTGGCAGCTATACCTACATCTGAACCCATTTCAATAACAAAATATCGCGGAAATTCAACATGATCTTTGGTGTACCATTTACATAAAATGGGAATGTATATGTGAGCTATATTAAAATCTGAACCTCAAAATTTAGACTCAATCGGAAAAACTAAAGGTTGCTTACTAATAAATTACGGTTATATGCAATTCAAAATTAACGTTGATAACTTTAGCAGGGGCAGCGAAGTGCCGCGGGTCCAGCTAGTAGGAAATAAAAATTGGTGGCGGAAAAATTGGGGTTTTAGTCAGGAAATAATTTCTGAATTAGAGATTGGGTATTTTTACGTATGCGGAACATATACACTCATGTAGAAATCATACGCCCCTATGGATAATTTAGATAATTTTAATGTGAATGATACATCTATGCTTTAACATAGATACACACACATAATTTGGAGTACGCGTTTAAGGTTTTTGTTATGATTTAAATGTATAACCAATAATAAATCAAAATAATTTGTATTTAAAATCAACACGATACAATACTGATATTTGGATTTATGGGAGCAACAACATCATCTGACTTAAAATTACCTTAACATTTAAATTTTATACAATAATTAAATTTTGAATTACCCTTCGTCTACACATAAAATGAACATTACTTCCAAACCAATATAAATCTTCAGCGTTAAATATCCAGGCGTTTACTGTTTTTGTGTGTGTGTGATTTTTTTATTGTTCACAATCGCCTCTGTTGTTGAAAACAGATGCCATTGCCATAGAACAATGGAACAAAAATCAGAATAAACAAAACAATTAATGGCTAACGACTACTTCACAATGATTTTGAAGTCAACAAAAGAGCAAAGTGTCATGGCCTCTGGCAGCTGGTCGTTTCGTGTTCGGCCCAATCGTTATTACCAAAGTACCAGACATAACATCATGTACGGAGTGAAATATGATTTGAATTTAATTGGAAATGTCGACAATACAATGGAAACTAATAGAACTTTAGGTGGGGGATACGTTAAAAAGGGCGACTTGAATGAAAAAATCGGTTCAGATTTAGATATAGCTCCCATATATATTTTCGTCCGATTTAAGGTAAATGGTGCACTTAAGTCTCTATATATCTTTCGATTTGCGCCAAATTTGGCATAATGTACTGAATTGAGCTTAGAGTGATGTCCAGATTAAGATATAGCTCAAATATATAGTTTCGTCCGATTTCATCTAAATTGTGAAATAAAGTCCCTATATATCTTTTAATTTGCACGAAATTTTGCATAAGGTACTGAATTGAGCCTAGAGTGATATATATATATATATATATATAGTTTCGTTTGATTTCATCTAAATGGTGAAATAAAGTCCCTATATATCTTTCGATTTCACGGTCTTGATTTAGATATAGCTCCCATATATAGTTTCGTCCGATTTCATCTAAATGGTGCAATAAAGTCCCTATATATCATTGGGTCTTTTATGTGGATCAAGTTTCGTGAAAATCGGTCCAGATTTAAATATAGCTCCCATATATTTTCGTCCGATTTCATGTAAATGGTATGCCAAAGTCCACATATATCTTTCGATTTGCACGAAATTTGGCATAGCGTACTGAATTTAGTTCGGAATTATGTGTGCCAAGTTTCGTGAAAATCGATTGAGATTTAGATATAGCTCCCTTTTATTATAGATTGATTTTAAGTAATTGACGCACCAAGGAACCAATAGGCTGATAGGAACTAAACGTACTGAAATTAGTATAACCTAACCTGTGACAAGTGAAGAAGGAAACATGGTGACTGATACAGACAGCGTGTTGAGGATCTGGAAGGAGCATTTCGAAAAGGTACTAGTATCAAATAGTGGCGATGAAGAAGATACCCCAGAACCAATAAGAGAAAAGCAATCACTCGGCTCAAGAACAACAAAGCAGCAGGAGCCGATGGGTTACCAGCCGAACTATTCAAGACTGGTGGCCAGATGCTGGTCAGGAGCATGCACCAGCTGATTAACACAATTTGGCTAGATGAGTACATGCCTAATGATTGGAACCTCAGCATCCTGTGTCCCGTGCACAAAAAAGGAGACAAGACGATATGTGCCAACTATAGAGGAATAAGTCTCCTTCCCATCGCATATAAAGTGCTATCCAGTGTGCTGTGTGAACGATTGAAGCCAATGGTCAATGACATCATCGGACCATACCAATGCGGCTTCAGACCTGGCAAATCCACCATTGACCAGATTTTCACTCTGCGCCAAATCCTGGAAAAGACCCACGAAAAACACATCGACACATATTACCTATTTGTCGACTATAAAGCCGCATTCGACAGTCATATCCGTTCAGAGGTGTTTAAAGCCATGTCTGCGTTCGGCATTCCTGCAAAATTAATACGGCTATGCAGGATAACTTTAAGTGGCATAAGGTCAGCCGTTAAAGTAAGAAAGGACCTATCGGAGCCCTTCAATACCGAACGAGGATTCAGACAAGGTGACAGTTTGTCGTGTGATCTTTTTAACATCCTACTGGAAAAGTTCATACGAGACGCAAAGGTGAACAGAAATGGCACTCTGTACACCAAACAACACCAGTTACTCGCCTACGCCGATGACATCGATATAATGGGTCGAACATTGCGAGCGGTAACAGCCACCTTTGAACAACTTGAAAAGGAGTCTGCCAAAGTGGGTCTGGCAGTAAACGGCGAGAAGACCAAGCTGATGGTATCAACGCGGAAGTCGTCCAGTAGACTCGGACCAACTGTGGAACTTGAGAACTACAGCTTCGAGGTAGTTAAAGACTTTATATACCTTGGTACCGCCATAAATAAAACGAATGATATCAGTTTTGAAATTCGGAGAAGGATTGTGATGGCCAACAGATGCTACTATGGTCTAAGTAAGCAGTTTAAAAACAAGGCCACCTCTCGCCAGACCAAACTCACACTTTACAAGGAGCTGATACTACCCGTGCTATTATATGGATCAGAAGCATGGGTACTTGATGAGGCAGCGCTTGGGGTGTTTGAAAGAAAAATTCTTCGAAAGATCTACGGGCCGATCTGCGTCGACGGTGAATATCGGCGTCGAATGAACCACGAGCTCTACAATTTATAAGCGAACATCGACATAGTCAGTCGTATTGAGCTGCAACGACTACGGTGGCTAGGCCATGTTGTGCGGATGAATGAAGATGCCCCAGCTCAAAAGGCATATAAAAATGAGTCTACTGATGGTTCCCGTAGAAGGGCAAGGCCACGAATTAGATGGAAAGACCAAGTAGAAAACAACATCTTGAAACGTGGTCTTCCAAATTGGTGGACTTGCGCACAAGACCGACGCGTTTGGAAATCTTTTTTAAGCTCGGCTTATGGAACAACCGTTCTGTAACAAGCCAGCTAAGTAAGTAAGTAACCTGTGACAAGTTTCGTTGAAATCGCTTCATATTTGGATATAGCTTCCACATATACAGACATAGCCTAACGGATGAGCTATTTATATTTGTCGATTTACATACTTTTGTCCCATTGTAAAAAACGAATGACATGTTTATGGTTAGATCTATGTCGATTCACAATTAGATAAATATCGCATATTTTATTTCATCCAATTTCATGTTAGTAGTCCTGTTTAAATTACCCATAGTGGTGAAGGGTATCATATACTACTTTCCTCACTGGTTTCTGTTGGGAAATGCGTTGAGAAGCATCAAACCAATTTCCAAACTGGGACCTATATGGAATTTATTCTAGTATCTTTTTTTATTCTGTGCACTTCATCATTAACTATTTCCAGAAATCATTCGATACTCTTCATTTCTATTACAATGTTTCATAACATTTTCCACATAAATTCAAAACATTTAAGGTTCCTGCATCAGGTCTTTAATTATCAAAATGTTTAATTACTTCCTGACTACCAGAACCCAGACGTCATTAGCAAATGCCATAAACTAAGCAAACATACAATTTATTATTAAAAATTTAAATCAAAATATAAACAAAATGCCAAAAAAACTTGCAAACGGCTATCCTCAGTACAAGTTAAAATAACGATATACATTGCCAAAAAATATTCCCAGCATCGATATTGGAAAATGAATTCTTGGCTACATCAATGATATTTTCTGCCAAAATTTGTATTAAAATTTATTCAGTTCGATTCGAACAAACAACTCGGCTCTGCAAAGAACAGTTGTTATAACAGCATTTGTATTTTGATATGCTACACAAATACTATTGTATTGGTGCCTACACACACACAGACTACATATTTTGTAATCAACACGGAAGTTTTAAAATCTGCAAAACCAAGACAATGGTAAAGCGGATTTCTGCTAGTTGTACAACTAATGCCGTCTTTGTTTAAGAACAATTGCAGCGGTAACAAAACAGAATATTAAATATGTAATGTGTCGGGTAATTGGGGTGGTATGGAAATTATGGTAAGGCACGAAGTTATATAAATAGAGCCACTTCGTTTCCGGATGTTTCAAGATTATGTTAAACATTTGAGGGAGCTCAAAAACAAACAATTTTATTTTTGTTTGTTATTCTAAGCGTTCTAGAGGTCAGGATAATGACCCTATCATCACGAAACTTTTCAGGGGTGAGGGGATCTGCTCAACGGATGAAAAATCAGACAAATTTCATTCTTTGGTGTGTTTATTTCCCCGGAAATACATAAACCAGAGAAGTGAATATACTATCGAAGAGGAATCATTGGCCTTCGAATCGATACCAAATATTGAGGTATGTATTTCTACTAAAAACAAACATGGAAAGTAGTGAAATCAGTGCCGACTATATGATACCCTTCACCACTTTGGGAATATTCAACAGATGGACGAAGTTCAATATGTGATTTTTATCTATATATGAACTGACTAAAACCAATCCACACACATGTTATTCTGCAACCTATGCTAAATTTCAATGGAACACAATTTAAATCGACTTAAGGGAAACCCACCCATTCTCTATTTTAATATTTCAAGATTTTCAATGGGCTGGTAAATCAATACCAATGCTTGTTAAGGTTTGTAACTTTGCACATATATATTTGAAGATTTAAAAGAGAAGAAACATAATTTACAAAAAATGTTTGTTATTGTTTTGTTGTTGTTTTTTGTAATTAAAGAAAAGTCCTTATCTTTGATGGCGGGCATGATAACTCCTCAATGGAACATCGGAATCCGAAAATTCCAACGGTGTTAGAAAGAGTACATGTCTGGCTCTCGTATGAACTAGGATTATTGACTTCGCTCTAAATTAACATAATGGCGGACTTTTGAAAAAATATTTTTGAAAAATCGCCAAATTTTGAGCAAAAACCAAGTTAAAAAATAAGGAAGATCTTCACCGATTGGCTTTATCCTAGTTCATACGATAGCTATACACTCACAGAGAAACGTGTAAAAATTTGAAAGCGATTGGGTTATTAGTTTTTGAGTTATCGTGCCCGCCATTCGCAAAAGAGAAAAACGCGTTTAAAGTTTGAGAAGTCCTTTACCCGCCACTTGATGCTGACACAATAAATCGGCTATATCTTCAAGAGTTCTTGAGATTTTCACTTGAAATTTTGTAGAGATATTCTTGAATTAGTGTAGAATCGAATTAAACCAAAAAACATTTTTGACCCCGAGATTGGGGGTTCCCTTAAATTTGATTATTTGGTGCACAATTAACATGCAGAGGACCGAGATATATGGGTGATATCTCTTCATCTGCGCCATGAGGAGTTTGGTGCACCACGAGGGGTTCGGTACCTAAAATCGGACGAAAAAATATATGGAACTATATTCGACGCCTGTTAACCTATGCTAACTTCAGCAAATTGTGTGCCAATCGACCCAATATTGACATTTGCACCAATTATTTCCAATCAGAAAAATATATATGGTAGCTATATCTAAATCTGAACCGATTTGAACAAACCTTGACAAACTTTAGGCTATGTTATCTTTGTAAGCTATATCTAAATCTGAACCGATATCAAACTTGGCACACGTTAGAATATGCTGACAACGTTTTGCAAATTTTTGTAGCAATAAGCCACATTTTGGATCTTTGGTGCATCTTTATTTAAATCTGAACTTATTTCAACGAAACACGCTACAGGTTAGACTTTACTAAATACAGTGCGCTCTGCAAAATGTTGTGCCATAGTTTGGGGTTTTTGTGCACCATTTACTTAAAATTGGACGAAAATATATATGGGAGCTATATCTAAATTTGATTTTTTAGATATAGCTCCCATATATATTTTCGTCCTATTTAATGTTAATGGGACACCAAAGTCCCTATAGCTTACTGAATTGGATCTAGAATGATGTGTGCTAAGTTTCGTGAAAATCGATTCCGATAGAGCTCGCATTAAAGACCCAAAATTTGGCCGATTGTCGCACAATTTTTAAACAATTACACTGAAGTTAGTATAGCCTTACGCGTGTCTAGTTTCCTTGAAATCGGCGAGTTCTGATACGATACATTGGTGACTATGGCATTGTCCGCTAGTTGTTTGCTTATTTGTAAGGAGCAATGTAAAAATCATGAAACTAAATCGGAAACTTTCTGAAAAGTATTTTTTATTTATCGGGAATACGGAATGCCAATGTATAGCCACTTGAGAGTACCGAAAATGGGCCAAATGCCACTTTGTGTCAAAAGAAGGACATACACTGAAACAGAACCTTTATATGGGATATATATCCAATTATAGATCTATGTAGAAAAGTGACCGCATAAATATATTTTACCCTACAAGAACCCATCGAATGCGGCTAAAAACCCATAAAAATACCGAAAATAGGACGGTATGTGTAATATGACAAAATATGTCAGTATCCAAAACCCGCAATGTTACTTTGGTGGGTAAATGTGGATATAACCTTAAAATACCGAAAATTGTAATATTTTTTAGTGGGAAGCTTTGACACCGGATTATAATCCAAAGTACAAATTATAGTCAATTTTATTAATTTATTTATTTTTTGGCACTTTTTAAAATTGTTGTTGTTGCCCCATTTACACAAAATCGGATTTACCGATTTTCTTCAATTTCAAGAATGTTCGTACTTGGGCCAAATAAATGACTTGTGCATAAATCGACTTAGGAAGTGATTCTATGCATATTCCCCAAAAGATCCACGTGTCTATCTTGTTACCTTTGCAGAATATTTTGTCCAATACCTTAACCCTCTGTCGACTCTCCGATGGTGTCTCTTGAATCTTTCGCATAAAGTTGTACTATAAGTTTCAGAATAGCCAAAACTCGAATATCAGGCTAAACGTCAAAAATGTGAACTTGTTTCAGGGTTACAACCGATCTCATACCAATATTTACCACTAGATGTCGTTTTAGAAAGATGTTATAAAGCACAAAAATATTCTCCATCAAATTCTAGTCTAAGTCACTGAAACAGGGAAATCGGTATATATAACATTCTAGCAAACTGCCCGCTACTTCGTATGCGGAAAGGGAATGCAAAAAGAAAAAAATATTTCATATGGAAGTCGTGAATACAGTATAATATGTTGTACTATAGTTCTGAATTCCGCCTCTATTGCTACATCTAATATCGTGTTTATTACCATTTAGTACTATTCATACGCCTAAGCACTACGTTCGGAAATCTTTTCTTATTTCCATTACACAGAGTTAGAATAGATCAATATATTTACGTACAGGTTCCACATTAAATTCAATTTAGTACTTTTTGACACATAAGTACACATTTTCAAGACTACCTCCGTACCAAAAAAAAAAACAAAAACCCTTTAGTACTTTCTTCTAACGCTCCGTTAGTGACCCACATTCCAAATTTAAGGTTTCCAGCTTTCTCCGTTACCCAAATCCAAACTTAGTACTATTCGTACACATAAATTCGATTTTCCAAAGTTGTGTCCATAGCTCAATACTACACTTTAACCGTAATCTAAATACCACATCTCCGGATTTAACCAAATCCAAATTGTTCCAAATTCAGCACCATTTAATAATTTTTATACTCATATATAAGAATTTCTTAAACTACATCAATCCTACACTCCAACAGTAATCTTAATTTCACCAAAGTTCAAATTGTACCAAATTTAGTATTTTTTTATTCATAAGTACAAATTTACAAAATACCTCAATTCTGATTTTCAATAGTAATCGTAAGTCCAAATTTAAAAATTCCAGCTCTTTATGTTCATTAATAACCAAATTGAACCATATTTGGTACCATTATGTACTTTTCATACCCATATTCCAAACCTGCTTTTAAATAGTAATTGTAAGTCCAAATTTAAAAGTTTCAGATCTGTCTGTTTACTTAAAGCCAGATTTGGTACCATTCTGTACATTTAGTATTTGTATTCCAAACCTATATCAATCTAACCATAAGTACGAATTTCCAAAACTAACTTTTCGTAGACGTAAGTACGAGTTTCAAAAACTTCATCAATTCTACATACTTGGTACCATTTAGAACTTTTCGTACTTATGAGTTCGAATTTCCAACACTGACTCAATTCTGTACTTTAACAGTAATTTTATTTTCAAAAATAACTTTTCCATTTCTATCCTTCACTCTAATCTAAATTGTTCTAAACTTAAATCCATTTAGTACATATATCTCAATTCTATATTTCAACAACAACTATTATTCTAAATTTTAGGTTTCCATCTCTCTCCGTTCACCAAATTGTACGAAATCTAATGCCGTTTAGTACTTTTTGTACATATAATCACGAATTTTCAAAGACGTCTATATAGCTCAATCTTCAACAGTAATCTTAATTTCAAAATTTCAGGTTTTCATCTCTATCCTTTCAAGCAAAATCTAAATTGTACTAATTCTGGTACCATAGTACTTTTCGTACCAATAAGTACGAATTACCCAAACTACCCCATCACAACACTCCAACAGTCAATTGTATTCCCAATTTTGAAAACTCCAGCTCCATATATATTCACCTAAATTCCACTTGCTATATATGTTCAATATATATACAATTATAACTAAATTTACTAAAGTTTAGAACTTTTCGTACACTTTTAGATCGAATTTTCAAAAATCCTTTTGTACATCTAACTTTCTAACTTTCCATCAGTGACCGACATTTCAAATTTCAGAATTCTAGTTCTTCCCGTTCGCCTAATACAAAGGAAAAAAAAGGAAAGTAGTAAAGTCGGACTGGGCCGACTATGTGATACCCTTCACCACTTTGGGTATATTTTACATATGTATCCTAACAGACGAAGCGTTTTGTTATAAATTTATATCTGAACCGATTTCAGGGGAACTTGCCAGAGACTAATTTATATAACATCAGTACGATGTGTCAATCGGCCTAGCTATGGATCTTTTCACGAAGCTTAGCAACATCATTCTATACCTAATTTAGTACGCTGGGCCAAATTTCCTGCAATCGAAAGATATATAGATACTTTGGTAAACAATTAACCTTAAATCGGACGAAGATATATATGGGAGCTATATCTAAATCTGAACCAATTTTCACAAAACTTGGCAAACCTCATTCTAGACCTTATTTATTACGCTGTGCCAAATCTCGTGCAAGTCAAAAGATTTCCAGTGACTTTAGTGGACTATTTACCTAAAATCGGGCGAAGCTATATATGGGAGCTATATCTAAATCTGAACCGATCTTCACGAAACTTTGCACACATCATTCTATACTTAATTTAGTACGCTGTGCCAAATTTCGTGCAAATCGAAAGATATATAGGGACTTTGGTACACAATTAACCTTAAATCGGACGAAGATATATATGGGAGCTATATCTAAATCTGAACCAATTTTCACAAAACTTGGTAGACATCATTCTCGATCTTGTTAATAACTCTGTGCCAAATTTCGTGCACATCAAAATATTTCAAGGGACTTTAGTGGACTATTTACATAAAATCTGGCGAAGCTATATATGGGAGCTATATCTAAATCTGAACCGATTTTCTCAAAACTTTTCACACATAATTCTAGACTTAATTCAGTTCACTATGCCAAAATTCGTTCAAATCAAAAGATTTCCAGGGACTTTAGTGGACTATTTACCTAAAATCGGGCGAAACTCTTTACGGGAGCTATATCTAAATCTGACCCGATTTTCACGAAACTTTGCACATATCATTCTTGACTTAATTTAGTACATTGTTCCAAATTTCGTGCATATCGAAAGATATATAAGAACTTTGGTGCACCATTTACCTTAAATCGGACGAAAATATATATGGGAGTTATATCTAAATCAGAACCGATTTTTCCCAATTTTTGAGCTGTGCCAAATTTCATCTAACTCGGATCATAAATGCGACCTGTACTTTGTTTACAATTTAACATGGACAGACGGACGGACGGACGCACATGCATAAATCAACTTAGAAAGTGATTCTATGCATTTTCTCAAAAGGAACCATAGGTCTATCTCGATTATTTTTGCCTGTTACAAACATATGCACTAAGACATAATACCCTCTACCACAGTGTTGTGAAGGGTATAAAAAGTTAAAAAAATATTAGCAATTTTGTTCATAGAAATTCCATAGTAGATTGTTTTTAATAAATCGTATGAAAGTAACATGAAACCTCATTCTTCGTGCATAGTGTCAAAGAAGAAAATATTTTATATCGAATTTTACTATAAGTCTCAAAACAAACTATATTTAAAAGCAATTGTTTTTTGGAAGGTTTACAGCATACAATTTAAAATATTAGCAACAAATTCTTTGTTGACTTCTGTAACTTTAAACCAGTGAGCGGACGGGGCCGACCATATGATACCCTATACAACTTCCACGAAAATCTAACTTTGTGTGGTTCTATATTCTGATCTTGGGCAATATTTGCATTTTCTTGACCTTCACTAGGGTTGTGTTGTCATGTTCGGCTTTCAATTGTGGCCTATTTATCGACTCGAAAAAACATAACAAATTAAGTTTTGGGTCCACTTTATCCCAATATTATTATTTGACCATCACCGAAAATTATAGGCGTTGTCCTTGACTATACCTGGATCCTCATGGAAAATTTCATAGCAATCAGTGCTATATTTTCGCCCTCTAGGTCGTTAATGGGTTACTAAATAATATTTGAATTATTCTTTGACCCGATCCCCTTCTATATGTAAAAATTCGCGATTTTTGGGTCCTTATTGCGGCCTCTGGGGCGACCAGAAAATAAAACAAAAATAAAGTTTTTGGTCTATTTCACCCCCTAAAGTCAGGATCCATTTGACAAGCTAATTATTGACCGATCTTTATCAAAACAGGCATGCTTATTCTTTGGCCCGATCCCTTCTCCATGTAAAAATTCGCGATGTTTGGGCCCTTATTGTGGCCTCTGGGCGACCAGAAAATAAAAAAATAATGTTTTTGGTCCATTTCACTCCCTATATATTAACCGATCTTTACCAAAAACAATAGGGGTCTTCATTGGCCAGAACCCATCCTACATACAACATTTCGTGAAAATTGGTCCATAACTGTCGCCTGTGTCGCGTTTACAAATTATAATGGACGGACGGACGGACACATGTTTAGATCGACTCTAGGACCAATATTTTGCGGCGTTACAAACTCTTGGGGCTGCACAAAGCTATAATACTCTGACAACATAGTTAAACACCTTGCAGATATCTGTGAAAGTCTTTAGCATGACTGCATCTTAGGAGTATTTCGTCAAAGACAAAATTATTTTACATCGAATTTCACTATTAGTTGCAAAAGAAAAGATTTTTGTAAACTCGATATTTATTTGAAAAAACTTCGTATAATAGTTAATATATTTTCCTAACTAATTGTTTCTACCCCCGTTATAGTGATGCCCAGTAATCGAATAGTTAACATCACACCCCTTTTTGGCTAGTCTATAAAATGTTTACTACACCTAACAGAAAAAATGCCCTTGAAAAATATTCTTTAATAAATCCACGCCTCAGTTGGCCCTTGAAAAATATTCTTTAATAAATCCACGCCTCAGTTGGCCCTTGAAAAGATCAAATCCAC
>NW_026876832.1:0-20450 GCF_032173495.1 Musca vetustissima | reverse complement strand
GTTCTATCCCTTCCTGTTCACTCTGGCGTATGCGTTATATAGTCGTATGACCATTGTCCAGTGTGGCGTATTAGTGCTGTCAATTGATGTTTATCATGCGCTGAAATCTACAGAATCTGGCTTACACGAACAAGACGAAATTTGACACATTTAGGGAGATCCTGGCAGCGAATAATGTTTTATAATTATCGATCGAAATTTCGTAGACTTTTGCCAATAAAACAATACAAAGTTCGCATAAATGGCAATGTATCCAATTGACATATATCATAGAATAAGAAAGATATTGTTTAATATTCTTGTATCCCTCTAGATGGGGACAATTGTCACGAAATTTTAGTATGGTTAGGGTATCCTGTCTCCCCTTTTGACTACACGGCCATGAAAGACTTTTCAAGTTCTCGTTATATGAGAGAGCTTCTGCAGATCCAGCATATAGGGTACATTTTCTATAGGTTTCCTATATATAGTTTGCCTGTATATTCCAAGAAATAAAAATCATTTTTAATACTTTCTGTATATTTTCTACGTATAGAAAAAAATTACACAGATATACAATTTGATATAATTATTTTCTAAATAAATAAAAACAATCTCAACCAAAGACTATTAAAAATTCCCCAGCTGATGTGACTTCGTCACATTATCAACATTCTTTCCCTCCATGTGTATTGTTGTTGCTTTATATTTCTCTATAAAAAACACAATTATTTTACTATTTGTTTGAAATTCATTGTGATTGAATTCATTGATGAAATGAAAATGAAAAAAAAACAAAAACTTATCAACAGCACCAGTAGCAGCGACAGTGGCAATATCAGCTGTAGTTGTTGTCGTAATGTGTTTGTTGTTGTTCTTTCGATTTTTTTTTTTTTTTTTTTTTTTTTTGTATAAATGCCGCAATTAATAGAAATTTTATTATACGGAAATGAAGTTCAAAAGGCTGTGAGTATTTTTTTTTTTTGCTCGGTACACGCAGACGGCGGATATTTATTATGATTTTGCACTATTGATGTGCGCCATTCTTTTACAACCGGAGAGATAATGAGAGCGTGTTTGATTTGATTGGTTGTAAAGAAATTATAAAAAAAATAATAATAGAGAAGGGAAATACGTGAAACACAGTGGGCGATGGCATAATATTAATTCGGAAAATTATTGTTGCTTGATATAAAAAAATATATTTATAAAATAAATAACCTGAATTTGTCAGTCTGTCATTTGTAAAACCATTGACCAAGACCACTTTTCACATTCTTGAATAGCGATATGCACTCTCGTCAGCCCACACTCCCACCATAAATCGACAATATCTTCAAGGGTTTTCGAATTTGTTTCATGAAAAATTTAAAGGTCATTATTGAATAGTTCAATTTTGGAATTAACTAAACCAATCGATTTTCGTACAGGGTTGCCCATATTCGACGGACCCATGTTTTTTTTTTTTTAAATCAAAGAAAATGTTGTCCTTGAGCTCTTCTACGGCCCTTGGCTTGTTAACGTAAACCTTTGACTTAAAATATCCCCACAAGAAAAAGTCAAGCGGCGTCAAATCGGGCGAACACGGTGGCCAGTCCAAATCACCACTTTTCGACATCAAACGGCCCGGAAACAAATTCTTCAGAAAATCGATTGTTATGCGACTTGTGTGCGATGGAACGCCGTCTTGTTGAAACCAGAACTGCCTCATACGCTTTCAACGAATAATTGGCATCACAAAATTGGTCATCATGTCGCGATAACGCTCCTGATTGATGGTAACAGCATGGCCATTTTCATTTTGGAAGAAAAACGGGCCAATGACCGTTTTCGCACTAACGCCGCACCAAGCTGTGACTTTTTCGTCATGAAGAGGCACTTCTTGAATCTCCTGAGGATTTTCAGTGGCATAAAAACGGCAATTTTGCTTATTTACCGTCCCATTCAATGTGAAATGGGCTTCATCGGACATGATAATTTTGTTCGAAAATTGCTCGTCATCTTCGGCCATTTCGATGACTCTTTGGGCCTATTCCAATCGACGAGGCTTGTCCGCAGGCAACATTCTTTGCGTCAATTGAATTTTGTACGGAAACAAATGCAAATCAATGCGAATAATCCGTTGTAAAGTGGACCGAGCCATGCGTTTTTGGGATGTTCTTGGGGGCCTCTCAACACTGGCTCGCACGGCAGCGATATTCTCGGCCGATCGCCTTGGTCGACTTTTATATGGCCTCTTCGGATTAAAAAGAGCCTTACCAGTCGAAAATGTTTCGTATAAACGCTTAATAGTGTTCTTAGAAGGCGCACTTCTCACATTTTTTAATGTTTTAAAAGCACGTTGAGTTTTCACAATTGACTCCTTCTGTTGAATGTAAATTTCAACTATTTCAGAGCGCTCGTGTGGCGTGTATTGGTTCATGGTAAAAATCTGCTTGGACTGACGCTTCAAACGCGGTATGTCATTAAGCGATGTGACATCTCTGTCAAAAGTTATGGCGTTGCCAGATGGGTCCGTCGAATATGGGCAACCCTGTACCTTGCTCTTTCGATTTCCCAGGAATTGGGAAAACATATTTTGACATAATTTATGAAAGCTATCGTAGACAATTCAACATTTCTTATGTCTGCTTAGATATAATTTCTACAAGAACTCCATTTCAATCGTTCAAGGAAACTCTTATAACAGAATCAGGAGTTTAAAATTTTAGTATACTTATAATTTGAACCATAACGTAATATTCATTGGGGATCCCTTAACGTGAATATATTTTCTGGATGAGAGAAAAAATCTGTGTCGATTTAGCCCTGTCCTTCGTCCTGATGAAATGCTGAGATAACCCCCACTATTTACGAAGGAGCTTTGACTAATATTGAAATTATCAGAGGAATTTTTCAATGAAATTAGCAAAGTATATGTATACTGTGTCATAGTCCGCATATAAAGGTTCACATTTTCAGCAGTTTTCGTGTATTTCTAAGGTTTTAGACACATTTTTAAACCAATATGGGCTCCCTTGACAAAAAAAAATTTGATTTGTCCTAATGTCCATATAAGGGATTCGCCCCATTTTGATGGTCTTAGTCCCATTTTTCCAAGGTAGTGCCTGCAATTTTGGGTTTAATATTTTAAAATGGCGAAAAACGACATCACATAAATTGAAGTCATTATATTTGCCTAGCTCAAAAAAAAATTGTTTTCAAGTTCTTGATCACTTTGTAGCGTTATCATACTACGAAGTGGACCAATATTCGTATTTTATGGTAGAAATCTTTGCTATCCAATGATAATCCCAAATACCAAATTATTGCCAATTTAGTTGAAATATCACTCTAATTTTGTGCGGATCTATATTCCGAACCTGGGCAATATTTCGCCATAATCGCACCCACCGGTTAGCAGCTGGTCTTTCTTACCAGACACCTCCGATTCAAATTTTCCCGGAATGATCCTTCACGCCATATGATCCCCGTGTAACAATTGTGACGTTCGGCTTATAATAGAGTCAAAAGTTCTTCTGGATTTAATATAAAACCAGTAAGGAAAGTAGTAAAGTCGGACGGGGCCGACTATATGATACCCTTCACCAATATGGGTATATTAAACAGGACTATTAACATAAAATTGGATGAAAAAAAAATATGCGATATTTACCTAACTGTGAATCTACCTGATCTATCCATAAAGTATGTCAATCGACTTCAAACAAGTATAAAGAGGTCATCCGTTGGGCTATGTCGGTACTTCTAGAAAACGCAACTACGTAATTCTATGCTCAATACGTTGTTCAAAATTTGATGTCAATCTGACTAACATGAGGAGTTTGATGCCCAATTTACTTGAAATCGGGCGAAAATATATATGGAAGCTCTATCCAAATATTAAGCGATTTCAAACAAATTTGTCACAGGTTAGGTTGTACTAATTTCAGAACGTTTTGTTTCTATTGGTTCCTTAGTACGTCAATTACATAAAATCAATCTATAATAAAATGGAGCTATATCTAAATCTGGACCGATTTTCACGAAACAAGGCAGACATCATTCTAGGCTCAATTAAGTATGTTATGCCAGATTTCGTGCAAATCGAAAGATATATAGGGACTTTGGGGCACTATTTACATGAAATCGGACGAAACTATATATAGTAGCTATATCTATATCTGGACCGATTTTCTCCAAACTTGGCAGACATCACTCTAGGCTTAATTCAGTACGTTATGCCAAATTTCGTGCAAATCGAAAGATATATAGGGACTTTGGAGACCCATTTACCTTAAATCGGACGAAAATATATATGGGAGCTATATATAAATCTGAACCGATTTCCTCGAAACATGGTACACGTCATTCTTGACCTAATTCAGTACTTTATGCCAAACTTCGTGCAAATCGAAAGATATATAGGGACTTAGGAGACCCATTTACCTTAAATCGGACGAAACTATATATGGGATCTATATCTAAATCTGGACCGATTTTCTCGAAACTTGGCAGACATCACTCTAGGCTTAATTCAGTATGTTATGCCAAATTTCGTGCAAATCGAAAGATATATAGCGACTTTCGTGGACCATTTACATGAAATCGGACAAAACTATATATGGGAGCTATATCTAAATCTGGACCGATTTTCTCGAAACTTAGTAGACATCATTCAAGACTCAATTCAGTACGTTATGCCAAATTTCGTGCAAATCTAAAGATATATAAGGACTTTGGGGCACCATTTACATGTAATCGGAAGAAACTATATATGGGAGCTATATCTAAATCTGGACCGATTTTCACGAAACTTGGCAGACATCACTCTAGGCTTAATTCAGTACGTTATACCAAATTTCGTGGAAATCAAAAGATATATAGGGACTTTGGGGCACCATTTACATGAAATCGGACGAAACTATATATGGGAGCTATATCTAAATCTGGACCGATTTTCACGAAACTTGGCAGACATCATTCTAGACCTAAATGATTAGGCTGTACCAAATTTCGTGCAAATCGAAAGATATTTAGGGGCCGTTTACATTAAATCGGTTAAATATATATATGGGAGCTATATCTAAATCTGAACCGATTTTTCCCAATTTCAATAGGGTTCGTCCTTGGGCCGAATAAGTGACCTATGCCAAATTTCATCCAATTCGGATCATAAATGCGACCTGTACTTTGTTTACAATTTAACATGGACAGACAGACGGACAGACGGACGGACGGACATGCATAAATCGACTTAGAAAGTGATTCTATGCATATTCTCAAAAGGAACCATGTGTCTATCTCGTTTCCTTTTACCTGTTACAAACATATGCACAAAGACATAATACCCTGTACCACAGTGTGGTGAAGGGTATAAACAGGCAAAAATAATGGTTTGGTCCATTTTTCGGCCGAAATGGCTGGATTTTTTCTCATTTGGGTTTTATAGAGTCAAAATTTCTATAAAATGTATTTTATCATTTAAGGTTCTCAATGGCAAAATATTTACATATAAGTGTTTTTAAATAAACCCATTTAAAAATTTCGCAGCATTTACGGTATTTTGAAGGTATAAGTTGAAGATTTATGCCCTCCACCAAAAGATGGGTAGTATACTAAATTTGTCACTCCATTTGTAATCCCTCGAAATTTTAACTGGAGATCCTTGAGCAGAATAAAACTATTTGTCGTTTATGCATGTCTGTCTGTTGAAATTACGATATAGCTCGCAATCTTTACGATAGAGCTCCGAAATTTTGCACATACATTGCTACTACTTCTAGGGTGTTTGGTATTGAAAATGGAATATATCGATCAACGTTTTGGTATAGCATATTTTTTACCGAAGTGGCTATTATTTAGTACTGTGAGTTCCCATTGGGTAGCAAATCTCCCTATAAAAAATTATAAATCTCAATTTACTTATTAGGATAGCCCCATTATTCCCCATTTTTTAAACGAATTGGCTGTTATTTGGTGCTATAAGTTCCCATTGGGTAGCAAATCTGCCTACAAGAAATTGACGACATCGGCTCACTTCTGAGGAACGATACTCCCAATTTTCGCCTTTTGGCAATCTGGAACAAGTTTTTCAATCGAATTCGCTGTTATTTTGGCATTTTAGATAGATTAGTTACCAGATAGGAATCTACTATCTGGTAAGTAATCTCTCAACTACCCCCCTTTGTCGGGTAGTTCCCACAGAATATTTTCCAGGCCTTCATAAGGTGTGGATTTTTTTAAAGGATATTTTTTTCAAGCCTTCATGAGGCATGGATTTTTTTTAAAGAAGGAGTGGGTTTTTTTAAAGAATATTTTTCCAGGCCTTCATAAGGCGCCGAATTTTCAAAGATTATTTTTCCAGGCCTTCATATGGTGTGGATTTTTTGAAGAATATTTTTTCCGGGCCTTCATAAGGCTTGGATTTTTTTAAAGAATGTTTTTCCAAGGCCTTAATAACGCGAGGATTTAAAAAAAAATCTATGACTCCATTAGAAGTGGATTTTTAAGGAATATTTTTCCAGGCCTTCATAAGGCGTGTATATTTTAAAGAAATTTTTTTCAGGCCTTCATAAGAATTGGTTTTGTTAAATAATATTTTTTTCAGTTCTTCATAAGACGTGATTTTTTTCAAAATTTAAAATTGTTTCCAGGCATTCTGTGTGTACCACCATAGTATGGGGATATCTTAAAGTCATTGGAGGGAATTTAGTTTAGTTTCACATAGGGTTGAATATGAAAATACGGCGTACGGTATACAAAGTTCGGTCTGGTTAAACTTAACACTTTTTTGTCACCTCTTAGGATATAAAATACCTTATTGAGGAAAATGTTCAACATAAAGGAAAAAATAGCATTTAGGCTATAAGGCATCCAATAGGAGCATTTAGGCCTTATAGACTAAATGCTGATTTAATGATACTTGTTTTCCAAAATAATATTCTCATAGTGAAATTATCCAGAAATTTTTAGCGCCCGCCTACATCAAAAATTCCTGAACGTAATCTACGAAACCAAAATTGCACATAATTGGTTGTTACAATATCGAAACCATAAGAACCATTCACAAGTTTAGCCGCTTGGCTCGCATTTTCCCCTTTGTCGCCGAAAATTTGTAAAATGTACCGAATTTTTACCCTTCCAACGAGCATAGATCTGAAATTGTGTGATCGATACTTTACGAGAAATCTATTAGTACAGCCATCTGCCGAAAAAGAAATCCATTATTTCTTTTTCCACAACCTAATATGTCCTCGTCGAATTTTTTTGAGAAATGACATTACTATACACTCCACCTTATGATGGACGGAATAAATAGTCCTAGAAAAGACAGTCATTGTTGGTCCATATTTGAAAAGTCCTTGGCATATTTTCACTCCTATATTATATATCGGATTACCGATTGGACTAGTTAATATAGACTAAGATTTTGAACATAGCTTCAATGCAGTGGTCAAAACAAATGATAAATTTCGGACTTATTATTCGAGATTTACCTCTTAGCCATGTGCAAGTGCCCTAAAAGTTGTCATTTTAAATCCCTTGTTCAATTATGGTCCCCATTTTTTATATACAAAACTAGCTTATATACCAGAATAGTTTTCTACATAGATATCGCAACCAACTAATATCCTTTAATATTTGTTTCAGCATTATTTTTACTGTAAGAAAAACTATAACAAGTTTAAAAAAAAATATTAACAATAAAATCACATCTTGTAATTTAACAAGAACAACAAATGCAACAATAGATCTGAGAATTGAAAATAATTGTTGTTGTTGCTCTTGTTGTTATTGTTTGGGAATGTAATATAAATCATAATCAGAAGTAAAACAACTTCGTTGAAAGTAAAACAATAACTTGAAGTTGGAATGAATACAAAAATGAGAGTAGCAGTCAGTCAGACAGACAGACGGACATACTTGCTGACTGCTTGGTTGGTTGACTAACTGGCTGACTGACTGCATGTATGATATATAAACATACTTTATATTTGTTTTAACGACAGCAAAATTGGAAATTAATTATGCTTAACGTGTCGCATGTACTTTGGGCAAAAAAAAAAAAAAAAACAGAAACAAAAAGGCAATTTTAATACCGGCACCAGGTAAGAACAACAGCAATCCGACCGCTTTGCCATAATTATAATGTTCCGAATAATAGCAACAACAAGAATAACAACAAAATTCTTCACATCGCGTGTTATTGTTTCGTTGTAGTATTTTGTTGTAGCTGCTGTTTATTGTTCTGATTGTTGTTGTTTTTTGTTTTTAATATCGTTGTTGCTGGGATAACGACGGCGGCGGTGGTGTTGGTTCGTTTGTATGTTCGGTTGTTAGTGTTTCAATTTCAACAACATTTTAATCGCGCGAGAATAATATTACAATTCGCACCGAATTAAATGGCGACAATACAATGGTGTGTTAATCACACCGTACCGATCAGTAATGAGAGTGTTGCTTTTTATTATTTTAGTTGTTATTTGTAATTTGGCTTTGTAATTTTTCTAAGAATTTCATATCGGGAAGCTGAGATTTTCGAAGTAGAATAAAGATATATAAATTTAAAAAAATTGTTGTAAATGTGAAAATATGTTGTAGAATAAACGTAGCTCATTTTCTCATTTTCCGACCACCAACTTGGTTGGAAAACCAGTACAGTATAATCGGACGGGGCCGACCATATGATACCCTACATAACTTACACGAAAAAGTAACTTTCTGCGGTGTAGTTCTGAGCTTGGGCAATATTCTGCGATATTTTCAACCTCTTGACCGACTAGACGTCAACAAATATTACTAATATTCAGTACAGCTCTTCTAATTACTTGTCCAGATTCCCTTCACCCTGGGTTGTGTTGTGATGTTTGGCTTCCAATTGTGACCTATAGATCGACTTGAAAAACACAAAATATAAAGTTTTCGGTCCACTCCATCCCAATATTATTATCCGATCATCACCGAAGCAAATGTAAATATTCAAGTGTATCTCCCACATCCGAGTACATACAACAATATAATTGGTATCAATTTAAAGGTCAACCAATCCTCTTGGATATTCTAACTCGGGTCTATGTCCTTCAGGGGCAAACATATACGCCATAGAATACAAATTTTGCAATATTTCACACAGTCAGGGTCCATTGACCCGCCTACTATTGGCCGATCTTCATCAAAGCAGGCATGCTTATTCTTTATCCCGATCCCCTTCTCCATGTGAAATTTCGCGATGTTCTGGCCATAATTGCGGCCTCTGGAGCGACCAGAAAAACCGACAAAAGTTAAGTTTTAGGTCCATTTCATGCCCTAAATATTAACCGATCTTTACCAAAAACAATAGGGGTCTTCATTGGGCAGACCCCATCCTACATGAAAAATTTCCTGAATAACTGTAGTCTGTATGGTGTTTACAAATTATAATGGACAGACGGACGAACGGACGGACACACATGTCTAGATCGACTCAGCTAGTCGAGATATGACGATCGGTATACTTAAATGTCTAGGATCAATATTTCGCCGCGTAACAAACTCTTGGGTCTGCACAAAGCTATAATACCCTGACAACGTAGTTGTGTAGGGTATAATGAGCCTAGGGCCATGAGAATACATAAAATGGAACATCCCCCAAGAACCCGGAATACCGACATACACACTATAAAAGAGGGTCTATTAAAGCCATTTAGGTAGGGAATGCGGATTCATATTAATTTTTTCCGCTGCATGTAATTTGGACCTTCGAATTTGATTTTTAGTCACATTTTGACATTTTGTGGGGGAAATACCAGAAGACGTGGGCCGATATTCCCCATCTTCCAACTTGATTTTACAAGTATTAATACGTGCAAAGTTTGGATGAACTCGGTTACTTCCTTCAAGAGTTATAGTGAGCACCAGCCACCCAGACAGGCAGACGGAATTTGTAAATCGATTCCAAATTGTGTGAAACGGATTTGACATGGGTCTAAAACCAATATACCTTTAAGACACATTTTTGTGTATCAAAATGAATATACCCTCATTAGCCATAAGACTGAGGGTGTAAATACCATCGAGGTTTTTAAAATCATTTTTATCGTCAGAGATGACGAATAATCGATCTATGTACTCAGGAACATGAAGATCAGAGGGTTTGGGTCTAAGAAGACGAGCCAAATCCAATCAAATTTGTTCGTGGAAGGAACAAATGCGCACGTGTTTCCTTCCGATTAAGCAACGTAGGATTTCAGTACTGAGTGGGCCACCACGATTTTTTGGCTGAAGTCTTAGGCAAAATTCGAGAAAAATTAAACTAATAATTTGCAATGCGAGCGTTAACACATCGGCTAAAACTGGCCAAAACGTAAAAAATTGAAGATCCTTTATTAAGCCTGAATTTGATTCATTGTCCCATAAACCCATGTTGATAATTTTTGATAGGAAGATTTGACACCCCATGAGAACACCATATATCAAATAAGACCCCTTCGCTTGAAGGTCATGCCCAAAACCCTCCATTAGATTGAATAATGATGAGTGGGGCCAAATTATGGACGCAACCTCGAAAACTGGTAGTCAGATTTTCTGCGTAATGAGAATCCCAATTTCCCAATCCCAAGGTGCCCAAAAGCTTCAAAGCACCGAATATGGGGGTAACGTTATATGGGGGCTACCCTAATACCTCGATATGACTCAAAATACCAAATTGGGGAGTACCATTATATAGGGGCTACCTGTATACTTGAGCCAATATTGATTATTTTTAGGTAGGGAGATCGAAAATATAAAATTGCAGCCACTTTTGTTGAAACACTTGCCCAAACTCCCCAAAATGCCGAAATTTGCGATGTAGCATTATATGGGGGCTACTGTAAAAAGTGAACCAATATTGGTAATTTTAGTAGGAACATTTTCTACCAAGCATGTACCGAAAATACCAAATTACAGCCAATTTGGTAGAAAAGCGTGACCAAGAAGATCGAAATGCTGAATTTTAATGTAAAAGTAATATGGGGGCTACCTGGAAACTAGGACAAATATTGGTAATTTTTGGTACGGAGATTTTCTACTCAATGTGAAACCAAAATATAGAATTACAGCAAATTTGGTTTCAACACGTGTTCAAACTACTCAAATCTTATGTGGAGGCTAACCTCAAAAGTGGACCAATATTGATTAGTTGTAGTAGGAAGACGCCCTACTTAGTGAAAATTCAAAATTACAGCCCAAAAGCATTGAAATACTGAATATTGGTGATAAAGTTATATGAGGGCTACCTATAAACTTGGACCAATATGCATAGAATCACTTTCTGAGTCGATTTATGCATGTCCGTCCGTCTGTTGATGTTAAATTGTAAACAAAGTACAGTTCGCATTTATAATCCGATTTGGCTGAAATTTGGCATAGCTCATTTATTTGGCCCAAGGACGAACCCTATTGAAATTGGGAAAAATCAGTTCAGATTTAGCTATAGCTCCCACATATATATTTTTACCCGATTTACGGGCTTTTGTCCCTGCAAATCATTCGATTTGCACGATTTTTTGCATATCGCACTGAATTAAGTCTAGAATGATGTGTGCTAAGTTTCGTGAAAATCGGTTCAGATTTAGATATAGCTCCCATATATAGTTTCGCCCGATTTTAGGTAAATGGTCCACTAAAGTCCCTTGAAATCATTTGATTTGCACAAATTTTGGCATAGCGTACTGAATTAAGGCTAGAATGATGTGTGCAAAGTTTCGTGAAAATCCGGTTCAGATTTAGATATAACTCCCATATATATATTCATCCGATTTTAGGTAAATGGTGCACAAAAGTCCCTTAAAATCTTTCGATTTGCACAAATTTGGCATATCGTACTAAATTAAGTCTAGAATGATGTGTGCTAAGTTTCGTAAAAATCGGTTCAGATTTAGATATAACTCCATATATAGTTTCGCCCGATTTTAGGTAAATGGTGCACCATAGTCCCTCAAAATCTTTCTACTTGCTCGAATTTTGGCATAGTGTACTAAATTAAGTCTGGAATGGTGGGTGCTAAGTTTCGTGAAAATCCGTTTAAGATTTAAATATAGCTCCCATATATAGTTTCGCCCGATTTTAAGAAAATAGTGCACTAAAGATCCATAGTTAGGCCGATTGACACAACGTACTGAAGTTAATATAAATTAATTTCTGATAAGTTTCCATGAAATTGGTTCAGATATAGATATAGCATAACTTCCATATATAATTTCGACTTTAGGATACATATGCTGAATATACCTAAAGTGGTGAAGGGTATCATATAGTCAGCCCAGTCCGACTTTACTACTTTCCTTACTGGTTTTAATTGGTGCAGATGCAGACATTGCTTCCATACATAAATTTTGATCTGTGCGGTATACCGAATAGCGTGTATCAAGTGCACTTTAAATGGATACACATAAAATTGTCACATTGTACGCAAACGAATCTAAATCTGCAGAAAGGCATGTGTATGGATTGATGTTAGTCGGTTCACTTATAGATGCTACGTTTATTCTATCGGCAGGTTATTGTACATATAAGATAATTGGAGGTGTTGTACTTGGTTTATACCGGTAGATACGGCGAAGGATATTATATAGTCGACCCCATCCGACTTTTGAACTTTCCTCACTGGTTTTTATTATATTGAAGTCTATAGCCTCCATGCCATCCGAATGAAGGTTATAAAACATAAAATGACTTGATAACTATTTTCTTATTGACTCCTCCGCATTCATCTGTCATTAGTTATTAAAGCATATCGTAATCATCATCGGTATTTTACACTGCCGGCATGTTTGATTTGAGTTCGATATTGTTTTTGTCATAAAAAAAATTTATAAAGTTTTACTAACAAATGTATTGACTTGACACATTGACTGAGTGTCTGTCTTTCTGTGTGTGTGTATCACCGAGGTGCACTTTACTCGAACCCATAACAGGGAAAAGGGGGTATTTACAATTGTAAAAAGTAAAAATTGTGTCAAAGTCTATTTGCATTTTAGTATTTACAAAAAAAAAAAAAAAACGAGTCTAAGCAAATTGTTAGCATTTGTAGTTTGTGACACTTTATTTTCTACATATGTATGCATCGTAATGTTCTACTATGGACAGTGATCAATGCTTATGTATTATTATAAATGAAAATAGCATATTAGGTGTTAAATACCAAAAAAAGATACTGAAATTATATTTTTGATTCAATTATTGTAGCTCCTTTGAAGCAATCGATATTTAACAAAAAATCGGATCAGTATATAAAATCTAATATATATTTTCATCTCATATTCTTCTTGAAAAGTTAATTAAAAATAATTTTTTGCAAATTGTACTTATTTTTAAAAACGATATTTAAGTACAAATTAAAATTAACAACGAACTCCACATTCTGATTTTTTTTTTTTTTTTTTTGTATATAAGTTCATTGCATGTGCAATTGTAACAATTTGTACCAATGTATAAAATAAAAAGTGAAACCTTTTAAAGTGAACTTTAACGCTTAGAAGGGAAAATCGTTTAAGTATTTGTTTCCATTTAAAATATCAACATTTGCATATTTAATTTATTGTTTGTCATTTACACCTTTACCTAATTCCGATATGACCTATGATTTTTGCTGTTGTTGTTTTGTGTGCCTTAATTGAAAAACAAACTTGTTTTTCATAACAATAAGCAGTGTTCTGATTTTATTAGAAAATATTATGTTCGAGTAAAATGTATGAATACTAATTCATAGATAGGAGCAATGTTCATATTCCACCATTTCAAAATTTATTCCGGAAAATTACTAAAGTATCTACAACTAACCACTTGTGTCAACAGAAAAATATGGGGTACAAGGGATGACTTAAGGGAACCCCACCCATTCTCGATTTTAATTTTTCAAGATTTTCAATGGGCTGGTAAATCAATACCCATGCTTGTTAAGGTTTGTAACTTTGCACATATATATTTGAAGATTTAAAAGAAAAGAAAAATAATTTACATAAAATTTTTGTTATTGCTTTGTTGTTGTTTTTTAATTAAAGAAAAGTCCTTATTTTTGATGGCGGGCATGATAACTCCTCACTGGAACATCGGAATCCGAAAATTCCAACGGTGTTAGAAAGAGTACATATCTGGCTCTCGTATGAACTCTAAAATTAACAAAATGGTGGACCTTTGAAAAAATATTTTTCGAAAATCGCCGATTTTTGACCAAAAACCAAGTTAGAAAATAAGGAAGATCTTCACCGATTGGCTTTATCCTAGTTCATACGATAGCTATACACTCACAGAGAAACGTGTAAAAATTTGGAATCGATTGGGTTATTAGTTTTTGAGTTATCGTGCCCGCCATTCGCTAAAGAGAAAAACGTGTTTAAAGTTTTAGAAGTCCTTTAGCCGTCACTTGATGCTGACACAATAAATCGGCTATATCTTCAAGAGTTCTTGAGACTTTCACTTCAAATTTTGTAGAGACATTCTTGCAATAGTGTAGAATCGAATTAAATCAAAAACATTTTTGACCCCGAGAATGGGGGGGTTCCCTTAAGGCTTAGTATTTATGGACTATGATTTGGGATTGAAAAGGAACAACACTGTTTTAGGGTACAAGGATATGGCAGATATTCAAAAATATTTAACCGAAAAGTTTTTAATTTTTATAAGAGATATTAAATCCTAGGTTATACACGAACCAAATTTTGTATTAGGTGCATAATTTCAAAAATATATATCGTGTCTTTATCGTGAAAAGTGCCAGAAAAAAGTAATAAAACTGAATAAAAACCACCTTACACAACTTCCACGAAAAACTAACTTTCTGTGGATCTATATTCTGAGCTTGGGCAATATTTCGCGATTTTTTAACCATCTGGACCATCTAGAGGCCGACATTAAAGCCTATAGATCGACTCGAAAAAACACAAAAAATTAAGTTGTCGGTCCACTTCATCACAATATAATTATCTGATCGTCACCGAAAATTGTGGGCGTTATCCTTGACCATGACTGGAATTTCATGGAATATTTTAAAGCGATCAGCGCTATATTTCCGCCCTATAATGTTAATGGCTTACTAAATAATATCTGAATACATAAGCACCTGTACATATTTAAGTGTAACTCCCACATCTGAGTACACACGACCAGGGTAAATCTATACGCAATAGAATACAAATTTTGTAATTTTTTCACACAAAAGTCAGGGTCCATTTGACCCGCTAAATATTGACCGATCCTTATCCAAACAGGCATGCTTATTCTTTGGCTCGATCCCCTTCCCTATGTAAAAATTCGCGTTGTTTGGGTCATAATTGTGGCCTCTAGAGCGACCAGAAAAACCGATAAAAATTAAGAATTTGATATTAACCGATCTTTACCAAAAACAGTAGGGGTCTTCATTGAACAGAACCCATCCTACATGCAAAATTTCGTGAAGATTGGTGTTTACAAAATATAATGGACAGACGGACGGACGGACGGACGAACGGACACACAAGTCTAGATCGACTCAGCTAGTCGAGATATGACGATTGGTATACTTAAAGGTGGGTCTATGACCAATATTTCGCGGCGTTACAAACTCTTGGGGCTGCACAAAGCTATAATACCCTGACAACACAGTTGTGTAGGGTATACAAATTTGTTTAGTTTATAATGAGACCTACATTTCTAAGAAAATTATTTATAAACTTAAATACGAATGAGGAAATTAAAATTAACAGCTATGTTGTGAAGGTATTATAAGTAGTTGTGTTCCAAAAGTTAGTAATGTCACGAAATATTGGTCCGGTACTGGCCAGTGAGGATACTTATTGTGTTTGGTAAAATCGGTCAATATTTGGCGGCTGAAGTCAACCAAAAGCATTTTATATGCGTTTCTGGCCTCTTTAAAGATCATAAAATTGTAAAATGGGGGAAACGCTAATGAAAAATGTGTAAAAAATGCAAAATTTGCATATACATTTATTCTAGAAGGTCAGAGACCGGGTGTGGGAGTTATACGTAACGGATGATATTTAGGAGATGAAATGAACCAAAAAAATAGTGTTTTTTTCTCGATGCCATTCCGTTTGCAACACCTCGAAATATTCACCGGAGAATAATATTCTCTATCGATTTACGAATGTCCGCTTGTTGAAATCACGGTAGAGATCGCACTATTTAAGATAGAGCTCTGAAATTTTGTAAAAGGCATTGCTAGTACTCCTAGGATGTTTGGTATCGTAAATGCCATATATGGGTTCAGGTATTGGTCTAGCCCTCATATAACGTTACACCCAATATTCGGTATTTTGGACACATTTTCCAATCAAACTGGCTGTAATTTGGTATTTTGGGTTCGCATTGAATTACACATATCCGTACCAAGAATTATTAATATTGATGTTTCAGGGTATACCCCATATAACGGTGTTAAATCTTTCTACCAAAAGTATCAATCAATATTAATCTCCGTTTTATTATAGCCCCATATAAGGGTAGCTTCAGTATTTAATGTTTTGAGAATTTGAATATATTTTGCTTACATATATTTGGGTATCATAAGATGAATTATAAAAAGTTCGGCTGTCTTTCTTTTTTATATGTTATATTCTGAGGTGGATATTTCTCAGAATTTTTCAACGACACGGCAATTAGTTTCCCAGAAAATTGATGTCTTGGGGTAGTTGCGTAGCGTATCTTATGGATAGCCCCGTCTCACTGGAAAAAATAATGGAAAATCTAATTCACCATATGAAACATAGGAAACTTCAATGTGTCAATGTGACATTGAAAAATGATTTTTTTCGGAGTGATACTAAAAATTTTTAAAAAATCCTGGAACAAATTAAAAATGCTAAAAAAGGGCTTGGTGTTAAATCAATTTTTTTGGTGCTAAACGAGTTTAAAAAGTTATAAATTGGCAACACTGATCGTGAGCAACCCCTGGGAGCTATATCTAAATATGTATCGATTTTCACGAAACTTAGCTCACATCATTCTAGACTTAATTTAATACGCTATGCACAATTTCGTGTAAATCGAAAAAAAATATAGGTGCTTTGACGCACTATTTACATAAAATATGTGAACTCTGCCACATTTCATCTCATTTAATAATATGCTGTATTAAAAAATATTATCTTACAGCTGGTTCGGTTGAAAAACGTATGGAAAATCCTAAAAATACAGAAAATTTGGAGGTACCGTTATTAGGCCGTTATTGATGTCCAATTTCATGAATACAGGATGTCCAGACCTAAACAAAAAACGCGTCTGCTCAAAATATAGAATTATATCTCGACTCCTTTGAATATTAGCATGATTATAACAGACAAACGGACACGGCTACATCGGCTTAGAACTTTATTCTGATCAATAATAAAAGTGAGTGGCAAAATTAATATAGGGGTGCACCATCTTCGAACTTGATTTATGTTTGGACGAAATAAAAAGATGTGCGTTTGGTAGTTATCTCCCAGACAACAGACATTATTTCCAAATCAACTTCAAATAGAAACGGATTTGGTGCTAAGTATTTTGGGGTATAAAAGCGATATTCCAATGAATCTAATCATATATATTAGTATATACCCTTAATGAGCTGAGGGTATTTTGAGACCCTCAATGAGTCTCAAAATTATAAATAAAGATATATGTATGTAAGGCGGCAGAAATAAAAACTCCCCAGAAATTATTTCAAATCGAATTTTAAGAAAGAAGGTAAAAATTTGTTTCGAATAATAAACTTTCTTGTATTTTTATTCTTAAATTAAAAGTTCAAAAACCGTTTAATATACAACCGATCTATGGTGGGAACGTTATTAGGCAGCGGGATCTCAAAACGTTAAAGGCTTTTATTTCGTAACAAGCTTTTACGACATTCTCGGTGTCAATTTTTTTTTTTTTTTTTTTTTTGACTATATTTGAAACTCCCTACAAAATTGCAAGTGAAAATCTCAAGAACTCTTGAAGATATAGCCGATTTATTGTGTCAGCATCAAATGACGGCTAAAGGACTTCTAAAACTTTAAACACGTTTTTCTCTTTTTCGAATGGCGGGCACGATAACTCAAAAACTAATAACCCAAGCGATTCCAAATTTTTATACGTTTCTCTGTGAGTGTATAGCTATCGTATAAACTAGGATAAAACCCATCGGTGAAGAACTTCCTTATTTTTTAACTTGGTTTTTGGTCAAAAATCGGGGATTTTCCAAAAATATTTCTTCAAAGGTCCGTCATTTTGTTAATTTTAGAGCGAAGTCAATAATCCCAGTTCAGACGAGAGCCAGACATGTCTTCTTTCTAACACCGTTCGAATTTTCGGATTCCGATGTTCCAGTGAGGAGTTTTCATACCCGCCATCGAAAATAAGGACTTTTCTTTGAACACAAAAAACAACAACAAAACAATAACAAAAATTTTTTGTAAATTATTTTTCTTCTCTTTTACATCTTCAAATATATATGTGCAAAGTTACATACCTTAACAAGCATTGGTATTGATTTACCAACCCTTTGAAAATCTTGAAAAATTAAAATCGAGAATGGAGGGTTCCCTTAAATTAAAAGTTCAAAACGATTGAACATACAACTGATCTATGGTGGGAACCAATTAAAGATATCATTCCATTCTCAACCCAATATTCGGTATTTTGAGGTTTTCAGAAACGTTTATAAACGAATTGTTAAGTTCTCTCTTCAAAAATCTACCCAAATTTTAAGTGTCAGTTCCCCATATTATGGTAACGCAAAATTTGGTATTTTGAGTTGTTTTACACATTGATATTCTTGATTCTCATTAAGTGGCAAATCGTTCTTACTAGAAATCATCAATATTAGTCCACGATCAGGTATAGTCCACAATTTGACATTTTGTGTAATTACTGGTTACTTTAAAATATTATAAATATCGACCTTTCATTTGCTATATACCACATATAAATGCCTAAGCCCTTTATAGACATTTTAGGTCCTATACATCTATTCCAAACGAAGGTGGACTGTATATTAAGTTTATCAACACCACGAAATATTCATCTAGGACACATTAAGATATAGATAATTTTGAACAGCACGAAAATTCGATTCATCTATGTCCGCCTGTCTGTCTGACATTTTGTTCATCTGTTGAAATCCTCTATCGCAATATTTAAGGTAGAGCTATAAAATTTTGCACATTCCATCCTCTAGAAAGGTATTTAAAATGAAATATATATATCGGTAGACTTTTTAGGGTAGCCCTCATATAACGGCACATCACAATAATCGGTATTTTGAAGCTTCTGGGCACGTTTTTCAATCTAATCTGTTGTAATTTAGTATTTCGGGTTCTAACTGGCTAGAAAATGTCCATACTAAAAACCAGTAAGGAAAGTAGTAAAGTCGGACTGGGCCGAAGGGTATCACCACTTTGGGTATATTCTACATATGTATGCTTACAATTCCCTCAAAGTAACATACTCATACCTTTCTACAACCTATGCTAAATTTAATTTCATTCGGGTAGATTTAGAGTCGTCTGCGTAACATGGGGTAAATTTATGGAATGGAATTTATTCGGTACGCCGCACTGTTAAAAATTGAATCTCAACCAGACACCCGTTCGAAATACGTATGGAAGCTATGGCATCTGCACCAATTTTAACAAATTGCAATAGCGTAATTCAAGTCTAAATTTGATACATTGTACAAAATTTCGCTTTAATCGGACAAAAATTTGCAGTTTGGTTCACAATTTATATAAAATCGGAAAAATATATATGTATATGTGGAACCTATATGGAAATCTGAAGCGATTTTCCCGAAACTTAACAAACATCGCTCTAGACTTCATTCAGTACGATATGGCAAATTTCGTCCAAATCGTAGGATATATAGGGACTTTGGTGCACCATTTACATAAAATCGGACGAAAATATATATGGGGACTATATCTAAATCTGAACCGATTTTCAAGAAACTTAACCCACGTCATTCTAGCCTTAATACAATACGCTATGACAAATTTCGTGCAAATCGAACGATTTTCAGAGACTTTGGTGCACCAATTACCTAAAATCGGATGAAAATATAAATGGGATCTATATCTAAATCTGAACCGATTTTCACGAAACTTAGCACACATTATTATAGACGCAATTCTGTATGCTATGCCAAATTTCGTTCAAATCGAAAGATATATAGGGTCTTTGGTGCACCAACTACCTTAAATCGGAATATATATATATATATATATATGGAAGCTATATCTAAATCTGAACCGATTGTTACGAAACTTTACACACATCATTCTAGACTTAATTCAGAACGCTGTGCCTAAATTCGAGGAAATCAAATCAAACTATATATGGGAGCTATATCTAAATCTGAGTCCATTTTCACGAAACTTTGCACACATCATTCTAGACTTAATTCAGTACGCTGTGCCAAATTTCGAGCAAATCGAATGATATATAGGGACTTTGGTACACAATTTACCTTAAATCGGACAAAGATATATGGGAGCTATATCTAAATATGAAATTTC
>NW_026876831.1:0-20815 GCF_032173495.1 Musca vetustissima | reverse complement strand
TGTCCAAACTTTGAGTCTTTAGTGCATAATTTACATTAAATCGGACGAAATATATCTGGGAGCTAAATTTCACGAAACTTACCACCCATCATTCTGAACCTAATTCAGTACCCTATGTCAAATTTCGTGCAAATCTAAGGATGTAAAGAGACTTTGGAGCCTCGGACAAAAAATATATATAGGTGATGCATATAAATCTGACCCAATTTTCTCGAAATTTGGCACACGTCATTCTGGACTCAATTGAGTACACCATGTAAAATTTCGCGCATATCGAAAGACATATAGGGACCATTACATTAAATCGTACGAAAATATATATGGGAGCTATATCTAAATCTGAACCGATTTCCACCAAACTTAATACACATCATTCTAGACTTAAAATCGAGAATTGGGGGAGGTCCCCTTAAATTCTTTTCACAACTTTAATTCTAATTTTCCAAAAATACCTTCAATTATGTCATTTTGATTGATATCCTCCTTATTGGACAAATAAACACAAATTCGAAGAATTTATAAACCACAACCACAATATTGGTATGAATGAGTGTCGGTCATTGTAATGTCGGTCACCATAGGTGTCAACTCGACAGCACCATGTGGCAAGGTAAAATAAAATACAAATTCGCCAATTGAAATATCTGCACAAAATGTTTGCATGCACAAATTCTCAACACTGCTAATAACATTCTATCTAGATAAATTTATCTACTCCTCTCTATATATGTTTGTACAGGCGACTCTTATTTAGAGAGAAATATATATTTTGATTTTCTCTTTCAATGTGGAGACAATTTCTCTTTAAGGATAAAAAATGTGGAGAGTTGAGCTAGATAAATATAAAGATACAAGTAATGTTGGGCTATGTATAAGTATCCCATGTTATGCATACTGTCTACGATATGACAATTCTGTTATTTACATTATAGTATCAGCTATTTTAAATAAATATTCGAAGGCTTTTGGAACTGGGACGACTATGACCGATACTACACCAATTTACTTCTACATAAGGGCAGTGCCGGTATTTTTAATGTTTTAGCCCCATTTTCTGAACGAAGGTGCTGTAATTTAGCATTCCGGGTATATGGAGAATGAACAAAATCCTTTTGGGAATTATTTAACATAGGTCATTCACACTGACATAGACCCCTTATATTTCTTACGCCTATGGTATTTTAAGGCCGAATTTTAAATAACCACATTTTCCAAAGGTAGGGTATGTGCATGTAGATGTATTTATATCGAATTTAACTACCAATGTTTCTGTAAAAATCCTCTGCACCGAGATAGACCCTATACAATGTTCGGATAGAACTTAGGTATTTAGAATGACAATCTCAGACGAAAATCAATACGGTGGAACTTAACCCGTTCAGTGTTTTTGTCGAATATATTAGATGTTCATACAGACAAGAATATTTTAGATGTTCATACAGACAAGATTTTTTTTTTTTTTTTTTTTTTTTTTTTGACGCTGGAATGTTTAAGTACAAAATTTTAGACGCTGAAAGCGTCAAAAAAAATCACGTTTTAAATTGTTATTTTTATTATATTATAAAACAACCAGGAATACCCAAATAAGGGCGGTAACATAGGATATATCGGTCCACGTTTGATATTTAACCAACCCCCATATAAAGGTGGTAACAGTATTATTAGGACTTTAACCTATTTTCTTAAAATAAAAGGTCCGCGTTCTTGAAACGGAAAATATCTTTGCAGAAATGTTTCAATACAAATCCATAGTCCCCTATTGGTTTCCCTCCCCATTTTACTTTCTTTACCGAATGATATACCCGGTTCTTGGAGGCTAAATAAATCTTCGCCGAAAGTTTTCAATCTATGTCCATGTTTTGGCATAACGGCCATATGTATGGCCCCATATAAATTTCCGCCCATCTGTTTAATTATTTTTATGGTCATGTGAGTATTTTCCAATCGAAGATTCTAAATTCTTGAATCTAAACCAGTAAGGAAAGTTCAAAAGTCGGACGGGCCAAGCTATATGATACCCTTCACCACCACTACAATATCCTTTAGATATAACAGACATAGTGTCGTTGGAGGACCATTGAATGGGCAGACTTGGATTCTTTGGTGTACCATTTGTATGAAATCGAGCAAAATTATGTATGGAAGCTATATAACCTAATTAAGCAACCGTTGCATACACTATTTGGTGTTTGCAACATTAACACACTTCACTCTAAACTCAATTTAATATCCTCTGCCAAATTCTTGTAAATCGAACAACCAATTTCAACAACACACATCATTCTTGACTCAATGCATTCTCTATGCAAAATTGTTTATCATTCGGGCAAATATTCGGACAAATATTTGGTGTATCATTCACATAAAATAGGAGCAATCTATATATTGGATCTATATCTAAATCTGAACCGATTTTAACTTAACATCGCATACACCAGTCTAGATCTAATTCAGTACTCTATGCAAATCGTACAAATATGTGGATTTTGGTGCTGTATATTAATCTGAACCGATAAAAAAAACTCTACAGACATTAAACTGAAATAAATTCAGTACGCTGTGCAAAATTTTGTCTCAATCGGAGTTTGGTGTACCATTGGGTAAAATCGGAAGAAAATATATATGAGAGCTATATCTAAATCTAATTTCAATAGGGTTCGTCCTTGGGCCAAATAAGAGACTATAAAGACATATAAAGAAAACCGCATCCATTTTCGGAATTTTGAGTGTTTCCCCCCAGTGGATGTGATTTGAATTAAAAACTCATTACCAGAAAGTTTTCAATATAATTCCATATCTTAACATTCCATATCTTAACTTAACTAGCCCAGTTTTCCAACATCAGTGCCTTTAATTTGGTATAATTTGGTGCGCTATGGACACAAAATCCAATACGCGTTATTCTAGGTTCCAATTGTTAAGTTCTGCAATAATTCAACTTAGCGGACAAGCTTTAATTATTTGGTGCATCATTTTGATGAAATCGGACGGAATATATGTGGAACGGCTTCAATCCAATACGCTATGTAATATTTCATGTAAAGCTAACAGACATAGGCTCCATTTGCACAAAAACGGACAAAAATATATGAAGGAGCTATAACTGCATCTGAACCGATTTCAACAACAAAATATCGTGCAAATAGAACAGGTTCTGTGCTGCACCATTTACATAAAATGGGACTAAAGTATATATGTGAGCTATATTTAAATATATACCAATTTCAATCCTAACAAAAACATTCAAGACTAAATTCCATACCGGCTGCTAAAGAACAAACATAGACTCCTTGTTGCGCCATTTACATAAAATCGGACGAAATTATATATGGGAGCTATATCTAAACCTGGACCGATTTCAACAAAACTTGGCATATATCAATATAGATCTAATGTAGTACCCTGTGCAAAAGTTTGTCTCAATCGGACCAATATTAGGAGTTTGGTACACGATTTACATAAAATCGGACGAAATTATATATGAGATCTATATCTAAATCCGAACCGATTTTTTCCATTTCGGGCTAAATAAGTGACATGTGCCAATTTTTATCAGGATCATAAATGCGACCTGTACTTTGTTCATAAAAATAGATGGACGGACATGCATAAATCGATTCAGAAAATGATTCTATGCATATTCTCAAAAGGAACCATGTGTCCACTTCGTTTCCTTTTGCCTGTTACGTGAACAAGTAAAGAACTGCCTAACTTTTTATGCCCTATACCATGTAGTGTGTATTACAATTTTCATTGTCCTCTAGTAGGTTGTTAGTTTGGGAAAATTAAAGAAACAAATGAAGTTGGCCCTATGTGTGGGGTGATGTAAATAGTGGAAACTTTCTGGAAATATATTATAATTATAGCCACTTCATATTACCGAAAATGGATTGCGTCCCACTTTCTATGGGGGATATTTCAAAAGTAGGACCTACACCAAAAAAACCGGCAATCATATTTTTCAAATTACAGCCACTTTGTGTTTCAAATTACAGCCACTTCGTGTTCAAAATGCATAAATAGGACGAAAATTTTATATGGATGTCCAAATATAGAAAATAAAAATTTGTCCACATAAATATAGCCCAGAGAATGCGACTAAACCCTTCAAAGCGAATAATTGATATACCGCTCTATGCGGGCTATTCAAAACCAGGAAGCCATATTGATAAGATCAAACATTAAAATATCGAATATTGCGAATATCGTTATATGAGGCTACCCTAAAAAAAGACCGATATATCCCATTTTCAACACCAATCATCCAAGGAGACAGACAGATGGACATGGCTAAGCCGACATAAAATTTTATTCTGATTACGAATAAATAGATTCTCAGTTGAATATTTTGAGACGTTGCAAACAAATTGAAAATGCACTCACTACGCACGGTGGGAAAAATGCAGATCTAGCGCGCAGAAAATAAAAGTAGATGTTTTACTGTATGTTTATCGATATTTCGGATAAGAATAGATTTTATGAAAAAATTTGGCAATTTTTTTTTTATTAACCCATTAAGCGCCGATTTTTTTTAGAAAAAACTTAAATTTTTTGGAGAAATTTACTATTTAGAAGCATTTGAAACATTTTATAATAAGCAACATTTTTCGTTATAACTAATAGTACTCCTAAAATGGGAGCTTCTCTTAAAAATCCCGAAACATTTGGAGGGTAAAAAGTGGGTTAAGGGCAAACACTATTGTTATTATATATATCTTTATTATTGTTAATATTACATATCTAAAACATTAAACTATATATATTTTACAAAAATTAGGCGTTACTTATTGAATACTAATCACATTCAGAATCAGAGTTTTGATCTGAATTAGTTGGTAGCATTGGATCCTCCAGTAGTTTAAGGACTTCTTCAGATAGTGGCTCACTATATCGATGGTAAGGAGATGTACTACGAGACAAACTCTGGTGTACAGTTCCCTGTAGTTCCGAAAGTCCTTATTTCTGGGCAAAGCTGCACATTTAATTATATCAGTTCCATGCACTAATATTTTGTGCATGCTTGAAGGCATATAGAACCAAGAATATAATTCCACGAAAAGAATAAATGTTTCCTCAGTAAGTTTTTTAAAAGACTCTGCGTTAATAGCATATCCACAGGCCATGGTTGAAAGGATGATACTAAAATTTTTAATTAATTTTTCATCAACACCAGTTATCGACGATGCCAAGCCAAGTTGGCTAAAAAACGCCTAGCAGTATTGCCATAGTTTGTTGTTCCGGATACTGACTTTGGTGTGTCAACAATAATGTGCATTTCTTCCTTCAAATCATTAATGATACGTGCCTTCCTTTCTTCGAAAAGTGGCCGATCGGAGCTATTAATTTCCACTTTTTCAAAACCAGTCGGTATGAAATGTGCAATATACATTCTAAACATCGAATCCTTGCATGTAAGGTAGGCAGGCTGTATTCGTATAAGTTGATGTTTGAAATTTTGTTGTAATCATTCATTACTTTTGATGTTATGTGCTTATAGCGAAATCCATAAATGTAGGTAAAACCGTGTATATATGAATGTTACACCAATGATATTTTTCAGGGTTCATAAAGTGGACATTTTACCTGCGGTATTTTAGAAGACTCTTAGAACCGATTTCGTTGTAATTTCAATTTTTATTTAGAAAGACGTTTGGAATAAATGTATATTCAGTGCATGAGTTTAAAATCAACGTTTGGATCAGCTTACTTAAATACCCTCATTTTCATACTTCCACCCAGTACTCTGGAACCTTAGGATGAACATTTTGAACTTGTTTTTTTCTTATCTGCTATGCTGTGATCTATTCCAAGTCATATTCGATGAATTATATCAAAAAAATTCACAAATTTTTAATTTTATTTGAACAAAACCTTAAAAAAGCTACCTACACCAAATTGGCATTTTTTCAAAAAATTGCCATAAATCCGAGAGTCGCAGGAAGTCGCAGGAAAAAATTTAGTATGATGTTCTAGACAGACACACAAGAAAAATAAAACAAAAATCAACGCTGAACTCGACTGCACTCCATACTAAACCCCTATTTTAATTGAAGGAATTTAAAAAAACGGACCTTACATATATTTAGCCCGAAACACCTAAATTAAAATAACTTATAGGTTATATAACTATACCATTTAATTAAACACCAATACTATATATCAAAAATGGACAGAATTTTATAATAATATATTCACAGAATGCACACGACCATCGCAATTTTATAGCTAAAAAATACCATTTTTAACATTGGAAAAAAAATTCTATTTTAAATGTACCGTTATTCCGTTCTAGCATATTAATTCGGATTATTTTATACGGACATAAGTACTCTCAACACTCTACTTTGAAACTGCATTAATGTTTTAAAGTTTCCTTCAACTTCATTTTTTTATTTTCTGCGCGCTAGATCGGTATTTTTTCCCACTGTGCTACGCCGCCCTAGGTGTATAATGAATTTTTAAGAAATACAGATATCATTATTAGCGATAAGCGACACTTTTTTGACACTTTTTAAAAATTTTCACGACTTTATAGTATATTTTAAACAAAATCTAGCATTTCTATCAACAAAGTTTTGACAACACTGCTTAGCTCCCTCTTTGCTTCGTTTTCAATCGATCTAATGACTGGTTTCCTCAAGTGTGTTTCTTATACCCGATGTAAAGAATATGTTTTTTAAAATCTCTTGATGCGTCTCGGTTAAAAAAAGAAAACGCCATGGTGCAGATTTTGATGGTTCAGAATACTTATTTCCTGGATAAAATTGTTAAGCTTTTATTAATAATTGAAACCCAGAAAAGCCAAGGCTCCACACTTAGGGAGTTATCAAGAAATTTTGGCAATCTAGCTCAATTCATTTAGAGGGTACAATGATAACAGACGGACATATTTAACTCGTCATAGAATTTTACGCTGATCAAGAATATATTCTTTATAGGATCGGAAATGATTATTTCGATGAGTTACAAACGTAAAAACAAAATTAGTATACCCTCCATACAATGATGGAGGGTAGAAAAATTTTGGTTGCGGGTCGGAAAAATGTTGAACCGAGATTTTATGAGCGCTTTTCAAAGGTACCCCACGTTCAATGGTGCTATATATTTGTAAACATTAATGTGTTTGTCCGATTTAACATTGTTCACCAAAGACTTAATATTTCAATAAAGCCCAAAACAAGAATCCACCATCAAATTGAATTTGTAATGGTGTTATATATATAAAACAGAACATTTCATCCTATATCATGTGTATACATATACGACATTCGTTCGTCGGGCACGTTCATCCTTACTGATTTTTTTTTTTTTTTTGAAGAAGGAGGCGATTGTTGTCTTAATTTATTTGACTTATTTATACGATCAATATACATCTGTATGTAAATACGTGTCCTTTCACTTTCAAGATTTACAAAAATATATTTATCCCAATGGTATAAAAAGATGGTCAACCTTAAACACCAACAGAACAAAAATAAAATAAACTGGAAAAGCTTCATGTTCATTCAGAATTTCAAGAATGGAAATGGACAACAACATTACGTATTTACAATATTGTCCAGACAATAAACGGTACACAATATTCACGTACGTATTTGTAATAACATAGCTTGTGAAGGAAATTGAGCAGAGTTATTTATTTTGTTGTTATTCTTGTTGATTTTATGCTTTGTTCACTTTATTTGAGTGGTCGGCAATAGAAGTTTGTTTGCGTTCTGGGTGACGTTAGACACGTTTGTTTATGTCCGTAGTAGTTTATGAAATAGCCATAAAAGTAAGACAATGTCAACAACTACCTTGGCAAATGACTGTTTGGCCATATACACGTATTCTTGGCTACATCAACGGGAAAAAACATTGTATTGGCTGAATATTTTCTTTATTATAACAACAATGTATTCAATTTTTAAGAATATTATTTTTCAGAAACAATGTCTCACATATACAGACAATTTTCCTAAACGAATGTTGTAAATCACTATTCACGCGAAGTACAATTTCAGCAAGTTTTAATGCGGATTTTTTCTGAAATCTCAAATGTGCAAAATATGGACCGATATTGATAACGCATGGTAGGGTGGAACATGTTCCTAAAATCCTCCAAATACTGCTATTTAGAGGGCAAAGTTATATGAACGTAAAACTGGACCAATATTGAATACCACTGGAAGGAAATAACGACAATCGGGAGGTATCATTATAACGGGGCGATGCCTAAATGTTAGCACATACACCTCATTTTCGAACTGAACCTTTCAGCTTTGTTTCTCGATACCTTGCTCACGCTTAACATTTGATATACCAACAATTTGGATCAATCATTATAGTTTTATATCTCGATACCCTCTAAAGATAGTATGATTCCAATCCAATCCGATTGTACTTATAATCGGATGGAAATTGTTAAGTCATCTTAGAATACCATACTTTATATGATATTTGAATAAATCACTTAACTGTATTATACCCCTCTCCAATTTGTGTACATACCTTATGTGGTTATGTGGTTTTTCTCAATCGGACAAACTTAGGATGTCATTTATTGTCGTTTACATAAAATCGGAGGAAAATGTATATGGGATATATAAGTAAATTTGAACCGATTTCAACGAATTGTCACAAATGTCAATCCGTACTTAATTAAGTACGCTGTGCGAAATTTTGTCTCAATCGGACAAATCTACATATATATGGGAAATTACAAAATTCTTTTAAAATTCCATTAAAAAAATTTGGAAAAATTTTTTTGCGAGCACATTCATGATGTTAAGAAAAATATGTTAAGAAAAATATTCTGATTCGAAATCTGTTCGCGTTCACTAATTCGGATGCTGCGCACAAAAGTTATGGCGATTTTAAATCTTGTATTTCAAATATAAATTAAATTAATTCCATATTTGTTGTAATTCGCGAATTTCTTCACAAATGGATAAACACATTTGTTTTCTTTGCATACTTGTCAAATCACATTGAAATGAAAATACCCAAAAGGACACATATTTTAAAAGGATCGGTTAAGAACCGCGGATGTGCCTCCACAATCGATTTTGGATAAATTACGCATATTATACGCGTATCGATATATTTTTGACATATTTTCATACAGATTCGCGAATATGATAACACAAGAATGAATGTATGTGAAATCAATTCGAAGAAAAACGCGATTATATACGCGAATTTGTCAAAATAAGTTTTTGCAGTTTTTCCCACATTCAAGGTACCTATATCCGCCGTTTTATTGGGCGGAATTAAACATGGATGGGCCCATTAGATCCGGCACGTAAAAAAACTAAAATCACGCGGTGTTCCACGGAATTTGAATGAACTTTCTTAATTTTAGACTCAAAAAATATATTTTTTATAAAAATTTACGCACCAAATTTTCGTCTTTGGAACCCAATTGCAAAGAAGCTACGGTGAGCACATTCATGAGATATACACTAAACGAAGCAAAATCACGAGTTCTACAATCCTATATTCAGTTTAGTCCATTATCTGGATGCTCATCCTAATTATAAGAAAAATTCAAAAAACACCGAAAATCCGGCTTCAAAATGTCAGCATCCATTTTGGGTGGATCCATTGATTATATCGAAAAATCATACATTGGAACCATGGGGTATTCTGCAACTTAGTCACTGATCACATGTGCGTGCGTTGTGTAGGAAGGAACACAAAAAAACTCGTTGGCTTCAACACATTTTCACCCATTTTTTTTTACATTACCATGCTTACAGCTTCCACGCAACTTATTATTTATTACCAATATTTTAAGATTTTGACAAGAACATTTCATTTTATAGAAATGAATTTATATTATATGCAATATATTCATATTTCGCGAGTTATAACCTTGCAAACCTCAGCTTCAAGGAATTTAAAAGATTTTTGTAATTTCCCATATAAACCTGAACCGATTTCAACACAACTTAACACAGTCAATCTGCACGGATTATAAATGCACCAGTACTTTGTTTACTATTTAGCATGGACATACAGTCCGACGGGAATGCATAAATCGACTCAGAAAGTGATTCTATGCATAATCTCGAAATAAACCATGGGTCTATCTCGTTTCCTTTTGTCCTTTATGCATGTCCCCCCGCCCATCTGTCTGTCGATGTTAAATTGTAATCAAAGTACAGGTCGCATTTATGATTGGAATTGGATGAAATTTGGCACAGTTCATTTATTAGGCCCAAGGACGTACCCTATTGAAATTGGGAAAAATAGGTTCGGATTTAGATATAACTCCCATATATATTTTCGTGGTGCACCAATGTCTCTATATATATATATATATTTCGAATTGAATTAAGCCTGGAATGATGTGTGCTAAATTTCGTAAAAATCGGTCCAGATTTAGATATAGCTCCAATATATATTTTCGTCCGATTTAAGGCAAATGGTGCACCAAAGTCCCTTTATATCTTTCGATTTGCACGAAATTTGGTATAGCGTACTGAATTGAGTCTAGAATGATGTGATACGTTTCGGGAAAATCGAGTCAGATTTCAATTGAGACTTGAATGACATTATTGCCTTTTTTTTGAAATTGGTGCAGATGTAGCCATAGCTTCCATAAGTATTCCGAAGGGGTGGCGATTGAAATTAAATTTTTAACAGTTCGTCTCTAAATCTGCATGTCAGAAAACCATGAGTATGATCCATCGACATGCAATTGTAAGGATACATATGTAAATATACCCAAAGTGGTGAAAGGTATCATATAGTCGGTCCTGTCCGACTTTACTACTTTCCTTACTGGTTTAGTATGACAATTTGTTACCAAATAGGAAACCAAATTGCAGAAAACTGGGTTCAAAACCACAAAATATAGAACCTTTGTGGGTACCGGTATATGGACCAATATTTATAATTGTTGGTGGGTGGATTAGGTACTCAAATAAAACCAACGTATCAAATTACAGTCAATAAAAAAAAAAAAAAAAACATGTCCAAATCCGTATATTTGTGGGTACCGTTATAGGGGGTCTACTAATTCGGTTGAAGAACATGTCCAAAGTCCTTAAAATACCGCAAATTTGGAGGTATTGTTATATGGGGCTACAACAAAACGTTGACCGTTATACTATATCATCATGCAACATTTCAGAACGGTATTTCATTTCCTTCAACGTGTATCCAACAGACGGAAGGACATGGCTATTTCGTCATAGAATTTTAACCTGATCAGGAGTATATACTTATATATATATATATATATATATATATTTAGAGGGTCGGAAATGAATACGGATTATGAAGCCAGAAGAAAAGGAATATCAAACTACCGACTCTCTGGTTGGAAAATTAGGTTAGGACCTTGTATTTAACAAGGTTCTAACCTAATGGAATTCCTTAACATACCTTCTGAGAACTATACCGAACTGATAATTTTTGGTAGAAAGAATAAAAGGGTACAAATTTACACCAGTTTGTTCAATTTTGGGAACAATTTAAGTTTAGGGACTCATCTTGGATTTTTCAACAGGTAGGTCTCGTCTCCCTGATCACGAAAATATATGACTTTCATGGGGGAAGTCCATAATTCTCAAGATATGGATCTCCGAATTTCCCAAATTCCTATGCCAGAGGGTGAGTAAATAGAGGTCAGTACAATGTGGTTTTATGTTTGTGTGATCTGGTAATGAAGAATTAATAGCAGCCCACACACATGGTGCGCTCATTTTGGTAATTAAAACAAATAAACACACTACTACGGTAATAATTGTGCATAATATTAGCTAAGTTAGATTAGTTTAAGTAGTTCTTAAGGAAGAATATTGAATTATAATATTAGAATTGAATTGACTACCGACAAATCAATTTGTATCTCTTTTCTCCCGCTAACAACCCGTGTGTCTAGCAGCTGCATCTCCTCTGCTGCTATGTTCTATTTCTATTGTTCTATTGTCCGGGTGATTACATATGTACTACTTATATTCAGATCTGCATGATAGGCATATTGATCTAGAGGTTCATGCTTGTACTGTTCGACCTCCCTCTCTATAGCATGAATACCTCTTCCGATGTGCCTGGGTGGGGAAAGCATATCCCTATGACAATCGCAGGGATGTTAACGAATAAAACATCCGATTTGTATACCCTTCACCACACTGTGGTACAGGGTATTATGTTCTTGTATATGTTTGTAACAGGCAAAAGGAAACGAGATAAACACATGTTTCCTTTTGAGAATATGCATAGAATCAGTTTCTTAGTCGATTTATGATCCGGATGAAATTTGGCACAAGTCACTTATTTGGCCCACGGACGAACCATATTGAAATTGGAAAAAATCAGTTCAGATTTAAATATACCTCCCATATATATATTCGTCCGATTTAAGGTAAATGGAGCACCAAAGCCCCTATAAATCTTCCGATTTGCACGAAAATTGGCACAGCGTACTGAAGTCAGCCTAGACTGATGTGTGCAAAGTTTCGGTTCAGATTTTGATATAGCTCCCATATATATTTTCGTCCGATTTAATGTAAATGGTGCACCATTGGTACTGAATTGAGTCTAGAATGGTGTGTCTTAAGTTTCAAGAAAATTGGTTCAGATATAGATATAATTGGGCTTGATTTGATACAAATGGTACAGCGAAGAACCCTGTTCGATTAACATGCAATTATTCTGTTCGATTAACATGCAATTATTCAAAGATTTCAGAATTGTATGTGTATATGTTGTTTTAAAATAGTTCAAATATCTATTTAGTCCACATATTTAATTTCGTCATTTCTTCAGGAAATGACGAAATTAAATATTCATATGTACAATATGAGCATCTCTTGTATATACTCAAAGTGGTGAAGGGTATCATATAGTCGCCCCGTCCGATTTTACTGCTTTCCTTACTGGTTGAAATTTTGATTTGCATTGTGTCTAATTTTCGGAGTATCGCCAATTCACCATTATTCGGTAGTTTTGCATATTTTTGGATGCGGTTTTAATCGAATTGAATCTAGTCCTCCATAGATTTTTTTCCTACGCACTTTCAAATCACAAAACCCAAAACATTAACACAATTGTTCTATACTCCAAAATTTCTTTCCAAACAAAAAAATGTTTAAACCTTATTTTTCGGTTGACAGTGATGTATACCATCACATTTGAATAATGTACTCCACCTACTCATCAAATAGCCAACTATATACCCACATACATACAAATACGACAATTGTCCCATCCGTAATGTTAGTTTGATGACAATCATCATCTGCAACAATAGCATGACGTTATAAAATGCATTACGGTCACAGATTACGACTCCATGTCTGGCGAAACAACAAAAAACAGGGACAACCAACTGTGGTGGTGGTGGCAGCAACAAAGCTAAAAGCCAGCATTCCCGGATGCGCCACATATGGAGAGAAAGTTTATGACTCTGCCAGACGATATGACAATTTTATTTTCAGAGAATAATGGTCGGTTCAGTTATACTCGTTCGTATGTGCGGAATATAGTTGTCATTGTCTTTGTTGTCTCAAGAGTAGTGCCACCAGACTAGCGAGACTGGCGATAAAGATAAAAAGGATAATATTTTGATGTCAATATGAATAACAATGTACCAAACAATGTATGGTTGTGTATGAGTGTGTGTGTGTGTGTCTTTATTTGACTAAAAACCAGCAGGAAAATAAAAACTGGGTTGGTGGGGCGAAATAGTTAATGGAACCATTCAGTTTCGTTTATAGGCTGTTATCTCTCACGAGTATTTGATAAAGATCAGTGAAATGGATTTTAGGATGATAGTTTATTTTATTAATTGCACTCCATTCTCTAGAAGGGACATAAAATAACAGAATTTGATTCAGAATTCGTTCAAAATATAACAAAGGACCATTCAAACGTAAAATAAGGTGTTGGTTATACACGTCACAATAAGAGCATACAAACGTGACGTAAAGGGCATAAAATGTTAATAAGACAACATTTATTGAACATCCTGCTTCTACATATCCCGATAAAATAACTTCATTAAGATATCTCGTCAGTTAATTTGTTCGAAGGGGTTGGGGCACAACCTGCACTGTTAGCTACTGCATTTATTGTTGCATACTTGGCTAGTGGAAGAGCTTAGCTTATGGGTTGTTAGTATCATGTCGGAACTGAAACTGGTCCTGGAGCTGTGGTTTCTAAGACTATGTATGATAACTGGGTATTTGGTAGATGTATTTCTCACAAATATAAATAATATGTCAATATTAAACTTTTTTTATAGTCATGCCGTTTGCAACACCTCGAATATCCGAAGCCCATATAAGCACATAAATTCTTGATCAGAACAAAATTCTATGTCTATTAAGCTATGCCCGACTGTCTGTAGTAATCACGATGGAAATCGTAATATTAGGCTTTGAAATTTTGCGCAGGCATTGTTGCAGACTGGTGTATATCGTTTCTAGCTCCCATATAATATTCAGTCCTTTCGGCGAATTTGCTTTAATTTGGTATTTCAATATCTCAATATAGGACCATGTTTTATCATAACCCCCATACCTAGAGCCCGCCTTATTTTCGTTATTTTGAAGAATATTCCGGGTTTTTGGAGGCTGACATACGTCTAGACAGAAAATGGTCAATACATAAACCACATAAATTCGATATCCGTATTATGAAGATTATATGACATTTTTACACAAAGTAGGCAAAATTGAATTTTAGGATTTCGGATGCTGGCATTCTTTAATGCTTTAACACTATCATAACCATATATCATAACCGCTCCATATTCGGTATTTTATATAATTTTCCAGGCGAATGCGCTTATAATTTGAAGACTTTTATATAATTTGAAGATTTTTGTTGCATTCTCTGACCGAAGTGGCTGTAATTTAGCATGATGAATAACTCCACACAAAATTGTCGATATAGTCTTGGCCGTAATTTCCCACCGAAGTGGCTGTATGGTTGCGGATGCTGAATGTTGTAGACATTTTTTCGAAATAAATCCAATCTTTTTAAGTAACCCTATAATAAAGGACACGGCATTTTTATTTGGCCCAGGGACGAACCCTATTGAAATTTGGAAAATCGGTTCCGATTTAGATATAGCTCCCATATATATGTTAGCCAGTTTTTTAGTAAATGGGACATCAAAGAGTCAAATTTAGGCCGATTGGCATGGAATTTTGTAAAAATCGGTTCAGATTTAGATATAGCTCCCATATATATTTTTGCCCGATTTATGGACTTTAGTCCCTGAAAATCATTCGATTTGCACGAATTTTGGCATAGCGTACTGAATTAAGTCTAAAATGATGTGTGCTAAGTTTCGTGAAAATCGGTTCAGATTTAGATATAGCTCCCATATATAGTTTCGCCCGATTTTTGGTAAATGGAGCACCAAAGTCCCTGAAAATCGTTCGATTTGCACGAATTTTGGCATAGCGTACTGAATTAAGGGAACCCCACCCATTCTCGATTTTAATTTTTCAAGATTTTCAATGGGCTGGTAAATCAATATCAATGCTTGTTATGGTTTGTAACTTTGCACATATATATTTGAAGATTTAAAAGAGAAGAAAAATAAGGAAGTTCTTCACCGATTGGCTTTATCCTAGTTCATACGATAGCTATACACACATAGAGAAACGTGTAAAAATTTGAAATCGATTGGGTTATTAGTTTTTGAGTTATCGTGCCCGCCATTCGCAAAAGAGAAAAACGCGTTTAAAGTTTGAGAAGCCCTTTAGCCGTCACTTGATGCTGACACAATAAATCGGCTATAACTTCAAGAGTTCTTGAGATTTTCACTTGAAATTTTGTAGAGATATTTTTGAATTAGTGTAGAATCGAATTAAATCAAAAAATTTTTGACCCCGAGAATGGGGGGTCCCCTTAAGTCTAGAATGATGTGTGCTAAGTTTCGTGAAAATCGGTTCAGATTTACATACACCTCTATATATATTTCCGTCCGATTTTAAGTAAATGGTGCACTAACGATCCATAGGTAGGCCGATTGACACAACGTACTGAAGTTAATATAAATTAATCTCTGATAAGTTTCCTTGAAATCGGTTCAGATATAGATATAGCAAATCTTCCATATATAATTTTGACTTTAAGATACATATGCTGAATATACCCAAAGTGGTGAAGGTTATCATATAGTCGGCCCACTCCGACTTTACTACATTCCTTACTGATTTTTCTCTAAATAAGTTTAGTTTTACAACAGAAAATTTTTAATTCCATTAGAATTCTCTAAAATTTTAAGAAATATTTCAGTAATTTTTATACCCTACACAACTATGTTGTCAGGGTATTATCAGGGTATTATAGCTTTGTGCAGCCCCAAAAGTTTGTAACGACGCGAAATATTGGTCCTAGACCCACTTTTAAATATACCGATCGTCATATCTCGACTAGCTGAGTCGATCTAGACATGTGTGTCCGTCCGTCCGTCTGTCCATTATAAATTGTAAACACGATACAGGCCACAGTTATGGACCAATCTCCACGAAACTTTGCATGTAGGATGGGTTCGGCCCAATGAAGACCCCTATTGTTTTGGTAAAGATCGGTTAATATTTAGGGGATGAAATGGACCAAATACTTAATTTTTGTCGGTTTTTCTAGTCGCTCCAGAGGCCGGAATTATGGCCCGAACATCGCGAATATTTACATGGAGAAGGGGATCGGTCCAAAGAATAAGCATGCCTATTTTGATAAAGATCGGTCAATATTTAGCAGGTCAAATGTACCCTGACTTTTGTGTGAAAAATTACAAAATTCGTATTCTATAGCGTATATATTTACACCCGAGAAGTTGAAAGTATATCCAAGAGGAGTGTTTGGCATTTAAATTGATGCCAATTATATTTTCGTATGTGCTCGGATGTGGGAGTTACACGTAAATATTTACAGGTGCTTACGTATTCAGATATTTAGTAACCCATTACCACACTAGACAGCGGAAATATATATTGAAATTTTCAATGAGGATCCAGGTATGGTCAAGTACAACGCCTCATTTCATTTCATTTCATCATCATTTTCGGTGATGATCAGATAATAATTTTGGTATGAACTAGACCGAAAACTTAATTTTTAGTGTTTTCGAGTCGATGTATAGGCCACAATTGAAAGCCGAACATCACAACACAACCGACGGTGAAGGGAAGGGCCAAGTAATTAGAAGGGCTGTACTGAATATTAGTAATATTTATTGATCTCTAGTCGGTCAAGAGGGTGCAAATATCGCGAAATGTTGCCCAAGCTCAGAATATAGAACACCTGAATGTTAGATTTTAGTGGAAGTTGTGTAGGGTATCATATGGTCGGCCCCGTCCGACTATACTGCTCCGCTCACTGGATGATAATTAATTCAGATTATTAGCAAGTGTTTAAAATTAATTTTATGATCCGTTATATTCTAAATGTTGAGCAGTTAAATGGCAAAGCTATGAATGTTAAATGTTAAAATTTAATTTGGATTTGTTTCTAATAAATAAAACCAGTGAGCAAAGCAGTATAGTCGGACGGGGCCGACCATACGATACACAACTACCACGGAACTCTAACTTTCTGCCGACGTTTATTCTGAGCGTGGGCAATATTTCGTGATAGTTGCACCCTCTTGCCCGATTAAAGATCGACAGCACCTCTTCCTTACACTGACATATTTCCGAATTTTCCCAATATTGAGTACAGCCCTTCTAATTACTCGTCCAGATTCCCTTCACCGTGGATTGTGTTGTGATGTTCGGATAATAATTGTGGCCATTAAAACATACATAAAAAATTAAGTTTTCGGTCCATTTCATCCCAAAATTTTTATCTGATCTTCACCAAAAATGATGAACTACTGGGGTCTATGTCCTTCAGGGGTAAATATATACGCTATAGAATACAAATTTTGTCATTTTTCACATAAAAGTCAGGGTTCATTTGACCCGCTAAATATTGACCGATCTTTATCAAAAAAAGCATGCTTATTCTATGGCCCGACCCCCTTCTCCATGAAAAAATTCGCGGTATTTGGGCTATAATTGCGGCTTGTGGAGCGACCAGAACAACCGACAAAAATAAAGTTTTTGGTCCATTTCATCCCCTAAATATTAACCGATCTTTTCCGAAAACAATAGGGGTCTTCATTGGCCAGAACCCATACTACATGCAAAATTTCGTGAAGATTGGTCCATAACTGTGGCCTGTATCGTGTTTACAAATTATAATGGACAGACGGACGGACGGACACACATGTCTAGATCGACTCCGCTAGTCGAGATTTGTCGACTAGCCACTTAAAGGTGGGTCTAGGACCAATATTTCGCGGCGTTACACAAAGCTATAATACCCTGACAACATAGTTGTGTAGGGTATAATTAATAGTGACGAAGAGTTCCAAAAAGAATATATGGAAACAAATTTTGTTGGCGACAAATTTGTGGTAGAAGTTTCAGTGCCAAGAAGGGTTGGTACGCAAATGAACCTGTGAATTGTCCCATATTTGGACAAACTAATTGTAAATATGACAAGCAGATTTCTGGAAAAGAAAAAATAGTTAAAACATTATCAAACGTCGTGCCATTCATATAAATATTTTAAAACCTGTAAGGGAAGTAGTAAAGTCGGACGGAGCCGACTATATGATACCCTTCAGCACTTTGAGTATAATCAACACATGAAATCGGGCGAAAGTATATATCGAAGCTTTATCCAAATCCGAACCGATTTCAACGATTAAAGTTACACCAACTTCAGTACGTTTTGAGCAAAGCGGTCATATTTTTGGGTTCTTGATGCGTCATTTAGTTAAAATCGGATGAAAGTATATAGGGGAGCTATATTGTTTCATCCGATCCGATTACAGCGAAACTTTCCACACAGTAGGTTACACTAACTTCAGTACGTTGTGCAAAATTGTGTGTCAATCGGTCAAATTTTAAAGCTTTGGTGCTTTGGTGCACCATTTACTGAAAATCGGACGAAACTATTTAGGGGAACTATATTTACATCTGAACCGATTTTTCCCAATTTATATAAGGGCGTCCTTGGGCCAAAGAAATGAGCTGTGCCAAATTTCATTCAATTCGGATCATAAATGCGACCTTTGTTTACAATTTAACATGGACAGACGGACAGACGGTCATGCATAAATCGACTCAAAAAGTGATTCTATGCATATTTTCAAAAGGAACCATGGGTCTATCTCGTTTCCTTTTAAGGGAACCCCACCCATTCTCGATTTTAATTTTTCAAGATTTTCAATGGGCTGGTAAATCAATACCAATGCTTGTTAAGGTTTGTAACTTTACACATGTATATTTGAAGATTTAAAAGAGAAGAAAAATAATTTACAAAAAATTTTTGTTATTGTTTGGTTGTTGTTTTTTGTAATTAAAGAAAAGTCCTTATTTTTGATGGCGGGCATGATAACTCCTCACTGGAACATCGGAATCCGAAAATTCCAACGGTGTTAGAAAGAGTACATGTCTGGCTCTCGTATGAACTAGGAGTATTGACTTCGCTCTAAAATTAACAAAATGACGGACCTTTGAAAAAATATTTTTGGAAAATCGCCGATTTTTTACCAAAAACCAAGCTAAAAAATAAGGAAGATCTTCACCGATTGGCTTTATCCTAGTTCATACGATAGCAATACACTCGTAGAGGAACGTGTAAAAATTTGGAATCGATTGGGTTATTAGTTTTTGAGTTATCGTGCCCGCCACATTGGTTCGAGAAAAACGCGTTTAAAGTTTGAGAAGCCCTTTAGCCATCCCTTGATTCTGACACAATAAATCGGCTATATTTTCAAGAGTTCTTGAGATTTTCACTTGGAATTTTGTAGGGACATTCTTGAATTGGTGTAGATTCGAATTAAATCAAAAAAATTTTGACCCTGAGAATGGGGGGGTCCCCTTAACTGTTACAAATGCACAAAGACATAATACCCTGTACCACAGTGTGGTGACTAGCAGAATCAATCTAGATATGTGTGTTCGTCCGTACGTCTATCCATTATAATTTTTAAACCAATCGCCACGAAAATTTGCATGTAGTTTCGGCTCGGGCCAGAAATGACGCCTATTGCTTTTGGTAATGATCAGTTAATACTTTGAGAATCAAATGGAGTATATGTCTAATATTATATAGAATTATTGAAGGCCCCAATATGGGGCAACTGTTACGAACATTTGAGCAGAATTTTAGATTCATTGAAAACTTAAAATTTGTGGTATTTGTGTAGGGTATCATATGGTCGCCCCGTCCAATTATATTGACCTGCCCACCATCGGGAGCGGAGCACACTGCATGTTAGTAAAGGGGTGTAATTTACGTTTGTGGACATATTTAGATCGTATTTCTGCAAGAATCATTGCGAAAGACTTATTGGTCTCGAAGATATCGGCCGAAATCTATAACAACCCAAAAATGTTTATCACAAAAAAGTATTTTGCTTTTTATTATTTTAAAATATTACATAAAACACGTTTGGTCTTTTTATATTACATAAAACATTTCGTTAAAGTATATATATTCTTGATCAGCGTAAAATTCTATGACGATATAGCCATGTCCGTCTGTCTGTCTGTCTGTTGTAATCACTCTAGCGTCTAAACGAATGGAGATAGATCGCCAAAATTTTGCATAAAGTCGTCTTTTGTCTGCAGGCAGGTCAAGTTCGAAGATGGGCTATATCGGTCCACGTTTAGCCATAGCTCCCATATAAGTAAACCCCCCATTTTCGGTATTTTGGGGTTCTTGAGCGCGTTTTTTAACCGAGTACGCTGAAATTTGGTACATTGGGTTCCTATTGGGTACTAAATGTCTCCACAAAAAATTATAGATA